>NC_051222.1:34001172-34221172 GCF_015220715.1 Pygocentrus nattereri | reverse complement strand
TTACTCTTGGATGCTTCAAAGATCCCTGGAGAGTCGACCACTGTGATTCTTTTCCTACTCCGATCTCTGCTGTCTTTCTCACTCTTCTGTGTAATGGGCACAAGAGAGCAGCGTGCTTCAAAGGCCTTTCTGCCCAGGATGGTGTTCCCTGTTGCGCTCTTTCCTGATCCAGTCTTGCCCACCAGAACAATCCTCACCTCGGAATCTGTGGGAAGATGTTTTGTTTATTTAGTTTCTGACCAAATCAGTCTCATAATATTAGGGCTGCTCACTTCTACCGCTAAACTTCTTAAGTAATTGCTTTTATATCATAGCTTTTTGTAATGGCATCAAGCAAATTAACACTGAAAGTGCTCCTCAAAAATAAGTAAATCAAGCCTTTCCTGACTGCGAGGTTTCCATTCCTCACTCCAATGACTTGTGAATAGCTCTTAGTTTGTGCTGCTTTAGATGTAGTCACTGATTAGCCATATGAGGAATGAGCTAGAACACTACAAGTTCCGACACTATTGCAGTCTACAGACAATCGCAGCTGGATCATCAATTATTTATTCAAAAGCAGGAAAACCACCCGACTTTGTTGTTTCTAATAACTGTGTAGTTACACATCAACAGACTGCACACCACTGTAACTACTGGTGATGGATTGCATCAGTACAGCTCATAAATACACATGCATGTCCAAAAAAAAAAAGATGTGATAGCCAGGTGTCCGCATACTTTTGCCATAGTGCAAAAATGGTTGGTCCCAATTAATATAAAGTGTCTCTAGTAACTGTAGTTGCATGTTGAACCTATGCAGCAACCATGTAACTACCAATCATTTAGTCACTGTTACAGATGGATTGCAGACATCAACTTCAGGTTTGCCTCATTTAACTACACAAGTGTATTTTAATAGCTGTAACAGCCCATTTTCTCTCGGGTAATTACACAAGGGTAACAACAAATACAATTACATAAGAGATAATGGGCTTTTACAGCTATTCAAATACACTTGTGTAATTAAATGAGGCAAACCAGAAGTTGATGTCTGCAATCCATCTGTAACAGTGACTAAATGACTAGTCCAGCGGTTAGTCCAGGCATTATTTACACTGCATCTGCCAGCCTTCCTAACATTTATCTAGCATTTGTGTTGCTACTGCTGTGTCACTGTAACCAGTTCCACCTTTAAACCAGTCTGTAAGAACAGCAGACGCCCCCTTATGTTAACATGGAACTTATAACATTAAAAAAGAAACATCTATTACTGCATTATTACACAGTACCTGTAGAAAAACTATACAGGACCTGTCAGTTTATTTTAAAGTGTAACTTTAACACTACTGGGAAGTGCCTGTGTAGAAGATGCACTTCCATTTCCATTTACGGCATTTGGCTGACGCTCTTATCCAGAGCGACTTACAATTTGATCATTTTACACAGGGGGGGCCAAGGTGGTGTTAGGAGTCTTGCCCAAGGACTCTTATTGGTATAGTGTAGGGTGTTTGCCCTGGTCGGGGATTGAACCCCAGTCTACAGTGTAGAAGGCAGAAGTGTTAACCACTACACTAACCAACCAATCACTTACTTAATAACCGAAGGCAAAACTGAAGTTGATCATGTGTAATTAATGTGTTGTACTTCTGTAATCCACCTGTAACAGTGTCTAAATCATTAGTTGCATTGTTGTTGCACATGTTGTTCATATGTAACTACAGTATTAGAGACAATATAAAGTGGGACATGTTTAAATGAAGAAAAAAGCAAAATCCCTGCCAACAAGAGGATGGTGGGCCACTGATGACAAAGCTGGCGGTCCACTGGTCTTTTACTCAGCGTTTTTCTGGGCAGCCCACTGGTGTTTAAGAGGAGTATTAGACAATTTTTCCACTCGGCCTAGCCGTTATTTTCTCTGTTTTTAATATTATCTTATTTTTTTCAGAATATAAATTGTGTGCATTTAAAATCTGTTTGAGGAGCTTAAAAAGTGCTTAGACCTTGTAATCAGGGCAATAATGTGGGTGGTCCGAGGATAGACCAGCACTGGCAAACAGTCAGCAGAGTGCTGAAATTGTCAAGTCAGCGGACCGACATGTGCAAAAGCAATGCAAAAAACAAAAAAAAGCAATATTTTACAATTTCCCACCTCAAATACTTCAAATTAATTTCTGCCCTGTTTTTACAGTAGACTACAGCTAGCTAAATGTTTAAGCAGATGCAGTAGGACGTTGGTAGGTAGTTACACACTTATTATGATCACAAGTCTACTCCACCATATTACACATTAATTACCCAGAAATATTTTGTTACAATTATATGAAGTTTTGTGTAGTTACTTGAAGTTCATTCACTTGCATATTTGCACAAACTATAACATTTGTAATTCACTTGCACCAATAAATACATCACCAGCCTTGTTTCTGCAGTGATTATTCATTTTTAGCTAAATGGTCATTCGAGATACTCGAGATGGAAAAAAAAATCTGAACTTATGTTGATATTTTGGCACAATCCCTGCTCCAGCTATTAGCCAAAAAACAATCTCCTTTTTTTTTCAGAGTGTTACAATTACAAGGATTAAAAATGGATGACATGTGAATTTAGCAAAATGCCTAAGCTTTGTTTAAGATTGTGATGTGCTTGTGTAGTGTGACTTACTATCCTAAGACACTGTGTCCCTGATGTAAGATAAATAAATACATCCACTTTAGTACAAGAATGACCATGTTCACTGTTGGTGGTGGTTGTTGTTGTTGTTGTTGTTGTTGTTGTTGTTGTTGTTGTTTGATTTATTTATACAGTTACTATCGATATTATTGACAGTTTGAGATTTAACAAAAAAGATATAGATCGTTAAACTGTTACGTTCAGTGTTAAGTGCACTCTATACTCTAAAAGTGGTGCTCTAATTGAACACATGATTTAATGCAGTGTATTGTGTTATCAGTAGCTGTGTTAAGTCACACAGGATGTGTTCATAACTGAACACACCAGCGTGTCTAGACCAAGACTGGGCTTGTTTTCAACACACCTATTTTAAAAGTGTAATAAGTGTTTATTATGAGCTGTTTTACACTTGCCTGTTTCGCTCCTTTTACCACTAGTTTCATCCAGATCCTCAGACTCTGCATGGAAGATAAAGAACTGTGAGCATGTTGAGCTAAAATTCAACGTCTCCAAAATCTACTACTGACTTTTAGCACTATGACGCATTACTTTGATAAAATTTCAGTGTAACTACTGTAAACACAGTTTGAAGGAACATTATCTGCTTGTGTGTGTGTGGCATTTCTCTATTTAAAGCTTACTGGTAGGACGAGTTCCTTTGCTGTAATTTCGTCTTCGTTTCAGTGTAGTATTTCTTTCCATGATCCTCTAAAACCTGAAACTAAATAAAAACATAGCTACAGTCCAGAGTGCCACTGCTGTTTGAATGGAGTTCAATAAAGAAACCTGTTAGACGGATCAGAGATAAAAAGGTCAATCTAAACTCTGTGATTAAACTGGTAATGATAAATATAACCAGGTCTCATAATTTAACCAGAGAGCCAGGTCTGATAATATAACCAGAGAACTAGGTCTATTAATATAACCAGAGAGCCAGGTCTGATCATATAACCAGAGAACTAGGTCTATTAATATAACCAGAGAGCCAGGTCTGATAATATAACCAGGTCTGATAGTATAACCAGAGAGCCAGGTCTGATAATATAACCAGAGAGACAGGTCTGATCATATAACCAGGTCTGATCATATAACCAGAGAGCCAGGTCTGATAGTATAACCAGAGAACTAGGTCTATTAATATAACCAGAGAGCCAGGTCTGATAATATAACCAGGTCTGATAGTATAACCAGAGAGCCAGGTGTGATAATATAACCAGAGAGACAGGTCTGATCATATAACCAGGTCTGATCATATAACCAGGTCTGATAATATAACCAGAGAGACAGGTCTGATAATATAACCAGAGAGCCAGGTCTGATCATATAACCAGGTCTGATAATATAACCAGAGAGCCAGGTCTGATAATATAACCAGAGAGACAGGTCTGATCATATAACCAGAGAGCCAGGTCTATTAATATAACCAGAGAGCCAGGTCTATTAATATAACCAGAGAACTAGGTCTATTAATATAACCAGAGAGCCAGGTCTGATCATATAACCAGAGAGCCAGGTCTGATCATATAACCAGAGAACTAGGTCTATTAATATAACCAGAGAGCCAGGTCTGATCATATAACCAGAGAACTAGGTCTATTAATATAACCAGAGAGCCAGGTCTGATAATATAACCAGAGAACTAGGTCTATTAATATAACCAGAGAGCCAGGTCTGATAATATAACCAGGTCTGATAGTATAACCAGAGAGCCAGGTCTGATAATATAACCAGAGAGACAGGTCTGATCATATAACCAGGTCTGATAATATAACCAGGTCTGATCATATAACCAGAGAGCAAGGTCTGATAATATAACTAGGTCTATTAATATAACCAGAGAGCCAGGTCTGATCATATAACCAGAGAACTAGGTCTATTAATATAACCAGAGAGCCAGGTCTGATAATATAACCAGAGAACTAGGTCTATTAATATAACCAGAGAGCCAGGTCTGATAATATAACCAGGTCTGATAGTATAACCAGAGAGCCAGGTGTGATAATATAACCAGAGAGCCAGGTGTGATCATATAACCAGGTCTGATCATATAACCAGGTCTGATAATATAACCAGAGAGACAGGTCTGATAATATAACCAGAGAGACAGGTCTGATCATATAACCAGGTCTGATCATATAACCAGAGAGCCAGGTCTATTAATATAACCAGAGAACTATGTCTATTAATATAACCAGAGAGCCAGGTCTGATAATATAACCAGAGAGAGAGGTCTGATCATATAACCAGAGAGACAGGTCTGATCATATAACCAGGTCTGATAATATAACCAGGTCTCATAATATAACCAGAGAGCCAGGTCTGATAGTATAACCAGAGAACTAGGTCTATTAATATAACCAGAGAGCCAGGTCTGATAATATAACCAGGTCTGATAGTATAACCAGAGAGCCAGGTCTGATAATATAACCAGAGAGACAGGTCTGATCATATAACCAGGTCTGATAATATAACCAGAGAGCCAGGTCTGATCATATAACCAGGTCTGATAATATAACCAGGTCTGATCATATAACCAGAGAGCCAGGTCTGATAATATAACTAGGTCTATTAATATAACCAGAGAGCCAGGTCTGATCATATAACCAGAGAACTAGGTCTATTAATATAACCAGAGAACTAGGTCTATTAATATAACCAGAGAGCCAGGTCTGATAATATAACCAGAGAACTAGGTCTATTAATATAACCAGAGAGCCAGGTCTGATAATATAACCAGGTCTGATAGTATAACCAGAGAGCCAGGTGTGATAATATAACCAGAGAGACAGGTCTGATCATATAACCAGGTCTGATCATATAACCAGGTCTGATAATATAACCAGAGAGACAGGTCTGATAATATAACCAGAGAGCCAGGTCTGATCATATAACCAGGTCTGATAATATAACCAGAGAGCCAGGTCTGATAATATAACCAGAGAGACAGGTCTGATCATATAACCAGAGAGCCAGGTCTGATCATATAACCAGAGAGCCAGGTCTATTAATATAACCAGAAAGCCAGGTCTATTAATATAACCAGAGAACTAGGTCTATTAATATAACCAGAGAGCCAGGTCTGATCATATAACCAGAGAGCCAGGTCTGATCATATAACCAGAGAGACAGGTCTGATCATATAACCAGGTCTGATCATATAACCAGAGATCCAGGTCTGATCATATAACCAGAGAACTAGGTCTATTAATATAACCAGAGAGCCAGGTCTGATCATATAACCAGAGAACTAGGTCTATTAATATAACCAGAGAGCCAGGTCTGATAATATAACCAGAGAGACAGGTCTGATCATATAACCAGGTCTGATAATATAACCAGGTCTGATCATATAACCAGAGAGCAAGGTCTGATAATATAACTAGGTCTATTAATATAACCAGAGAGCCAGGTCTGATCATATAACCAGAGAACTAGGTCTATTAATATAACCAGAGAGCCAGGTCTGATAATATAACCAGGTCTGATAGTATAACCAGAGAGCCAGGTGTGATAATATAACCAGAGAGCCAGGTGTGATCATATAACCAGGTCTGATCATATAACCAGGTCTGATAATATAACCAGAAAGACAGGTCTGATAATATAACCAGAGAGCCAGGTCTGATCATATAACCAGGTCTGATAATATAACCAGAGAGACAGGTCTGATAATATAACCAGAGAGACAGGTCTGATCATATAACCAGGTCTGATCATATAACCAGAGAGCCAGGTCTATTAATATAACCAGAGAACTATGTCTATTAATATAACCAGAGAGCCAGGTCTGATAATATAACCAGAGAGACAGGTCTGATCATATAACCAGAGAGCCAGGTCTGATAATATAACCAGAGAGACAGGTCTGATCATATAACCAGAGAGCCAGGTCTGATCATATAACCAGAGAGCCAGGTCTATTAATATAACCAGAAAGCCAGGTCTATTAATATAACCAGAGAACTAGGTCTATTAATATAACCAGAGAGCCAGGTCTGATCATATAACCAGAGAGCCAGGTCTGATCATATAACCAGAGAGACAGGTCTGATCATATAACCAGGTCTGATCATATAACCAGAGAGCCAGGTCTGATCATATAACCAGAGAACTAGGTCTATTAATATAACCAGAGAGCCAGGTCTGATCATATAACCAGAGAACTAGGTCTATTAATATAACCAGAGAGCCAGGTCTGATCATATAACCAGAGAACTAGGTCTATTAATATAACCAGAGAGCCAGGTCTGATAATATAACCAGAGAGACAGGTCTGATCATATAACCAGGTCTGATAATATAACCAGGTCTGATCATATAACCAGAGAGCAAGGTCTGATAATATAACTAGGTCTATTAATATAACCAGAGAGCCAGGTCTGATCATATAACCAGAGAACTAGGTCTATTAATATAACCAGAGAGCCAGGTCTGATAATATAACCAGGTCTGATAGTATAACCAGAGAGCCAGGTGTGATAATATAACCAGGTCTGATCATATAACCAGGTCTGATAATATAACCAGAAAGACAGGTCTGATAATATAACCAGAGAGCCAGGTCTGATCATATAACCAGGTCTGATAATATAACCAGAGAGACAGGTCTGATAATATAACCAGAGAGACAGGTCTGATCATATAACCAGGTCTGATCATATAACCAGAGAGCCAGGTCTATTAATATAACCAGAGAACTATGTCTATTAATATAACCAGAGAGCCAGGTCTGATAATATAACCAGAGAGACAGGTCTGATCATATAACCAGAGAGACAGGTCTGATCATATAACCAGGTCTGATAATATAACCAGGTCTGATAATATAACCAGGTCTGATAATATAACCAGAGAGCCAGGTCTGATAGTATAACCAGAGAACTAGGTCTATTAATATAACCAGAGAGCCAGGTCTGATAATATAACCAGGTCTGATAGTATAACCAGAGAGCCAGGTCTGATAATATAACCAGAGAGACAGGTCTGATCATATAACCAGGTCTGATAATATAACCAGAGAGCCAGGTCTGATAATATAACCAGAGAGACAGGTCTGATCATATAACCAGGTCTGATCATATAACCAGAGAGCCAGGTCTGATAGTATAACCAGAGAACTAGGTCTATTAATATAACCAGAGAGCCAGGTCTGATAATATAACCAGGTCTGATAGTATAACCAGAGAGCCAGGTCTGATAATATAACCAGAGAGACAGGTCTGATCATATAACCAGGTCTGATCATATAACCAGAGAGCCAGGTCTGATAGTATAACCAGAGAACTAGGTCTATTAATATAACCAGAGAGCCAGGTCTGATAATATAACCAGGTCTGATAGTATAACCAGAGAGCCAGGTCTGATAATATAACCAGAGAGACAGGTCTGATCATATAACCAGGTCTGATAATATAACCAGAGAGCCAGGTCTGATCATATAACCAGGTCTGATAATATAACCAGGTCTGATCATATAACCAGAGAGCCAGGTCTGATAATATAACTAGGTCTATTAATATAACCAGAGAGCCAGGTCTGATCATATAACCAGAGAACTAGGTCTATTAATATAACCAGAGAACTAGGTCTATTAATATAACCAGAGAGCCAGGTCTGATAATATAACCAGAGAACTAGTTCTATTAATATAACCAGAGAGCCAGGTCTGATAATATAACCAGCTCTGATAGTATAACCAGAGAGCCAGGTGTGATAATATAACCAGAGAGACAGGTCTGATCATATAACCAGGTCTGATCATATAACCAGGTCTGATCATATAACCAGAGAGACAGGTCTGATCATATAACCAGAGAGCCAGGTCTGATCATATAACCAGGTCTGATAATATAACCAGAGAGCCAGGTCTGATAATATAACCAGAGAGACAGGTCTGATCATATAACCAGGTCTGATCATATAACCAGAGAGCCAGGTCTATTAATATAACCAGAGAACTATGTCTATTAATATAACCAGAGAGCCAGGTCTGATCATATAACCAGAGCGCCAGGTCTGATAATATAACCAGAGAGACAGGTCTGATAATATAACCAGGTCTGATAATATAACCAGGTCTGATAATATAACCAGAGAGCCAGGTCTGATAGTATAACCAGAGAACTAGGTCTATTAATATAACCAGAGAGCCAGGTCTGATAAGATAACCAGGTCTGATAGTATAACCAGAGAGCCAGGTCTGATAATATAACCAGAGAGACAGGTCTGATCATATACCCAGGTCTGATCATATAACCAGAGAGCCAGGTCTGATAGTATAACCAGAGAACTAGGTCTATTAATATAACCAGAGAGCCAGGTCTGATAATATAACCAGAGAACTAGGTCTATTAATATAACCAGAGAGCCAGGTCTGATCATATAACCAAAGAACTAGGTCTATTAATATAACCAGAGAGCCAGGTCTGATAATATAACCAGAGAACTAGGTCTATTAATATAACCAGAGAGCCAGGTCTGATAATATAACCAGAGAGACAGGGCTAATCATATAACCAGGTCTGATAATATAACCAGAGAGCCAGGTCTGATCATATAACCAGGTCTGATAATATAACCAGGTCTGATCATATAACCAGAGAGCCAGGTCTGATAATATAACTAGGTCTATTAATATAACCAGAGAGCCAGGTCTGATCATATAACCAGAGAACTAGGTCTATTAATATAACCAGAGAACTAGGTCTATTAATATAACCAGAGAGCCAGGTCTGATAATATAACCAGAGAACTAGGTCTATTAATATAACCAGAGAGCCAGGTCTGATAATATAACCAGGTCTGATAGTATAACCAGAGAGCCAGGTGTGATAATATAACCAGAGAGACAGGTCTGATCATATAACCAGGTCTGATCATATAACCAGGTCTGATAATATAACCAGAGAGACAGGTCTGATAATATAACCAGAGAGCCAGGTCTGATCATATAACCAGGTCTGATAATATAACCAGAGAGCCAGGTCTGATAATATAACCAGAGAGACAGGTCTGATCATATAACCAGAGAGCCAGGTCTGATCATATAACCAGAGAGCCAGGTCTATTAATATAACCAGAAAGCCAGGTCTATTAATATAACCAGAGAACTAGGTCTATTAATATAACCAGAGAGCCAGGTCTGATCATATAACCAGAGAGCCAGGTCTGATCATATAACCAGAGAGACAGGTCTGATCATATAACCAGGTCTGATCATATAACCAGAGAGCCAGGTCTGATCATATAACCAGAGAACTAGGTCTATTAATATAACCAGAGAGCCAGGTCTGATCATATAACCAGAGAACTAGGTCTATTAATATAACCAGAGAGCCAGGTCTGATAATATAACCAGAGAGACAGGTCTGATCATATAACCAGGTCTGATAATATAACCAGGTCTGATCATATAACCAGAGAGCAAGGTCTGATAATATAACTAGGTCTATTAATATAACCAGAGAGCCAGGTCTGATCATATAACCAGAGAACTAGGTCTATTAATATAACCAGAGAGCCAGGTCTGATAATATAACCAGGTCTGATAGTATAACCAGAGAGCCAGGTGTGATAATATAACCAGAGAGCCAGGTGTGATCATATAACCAGGTCTGATAATATAACCAGAAAGACAGGTCTGATAATATAACCAGAGAGCCAGGTCTGATCATATAACCAGGTCTGATAATATAACCAGAGAGACAGGTCTGATAATATAACCAGAGAGACAGGTCTGATCATATAACCAGGTCTGATCATATAACCAGAGAGCCAGGTCTATTAATATAACCAGAGAACTATGTCTATTAATATAACCAGAGAGCCAGGTCTGATAATATAACCAGAGAGACAGGTCTGATCATATAACCAGAGAGCCAGGTCTGATAATATAACCAGAGAGACAGGTCTGATCATATAACCAGAGAGCCAGGTCTGATCATATAACCAGAGAGCCAGGTCTATTAATATAACCAGAAAGCCAGGTCTATTAATATAACCAGAGAACTAGGTCTATTAATATAACCAGAGAGCCAGGTCTGATCATATAACCAGAGAGCCAGGTCTGATCATATAACCAGAGAGACAGGTCTGATCATATAACCAGGTCTGATCATATAACCAGAGAGCCAGGTCTGATCATATAACCAGAGAACTAGGTCTATTAATATAACCAGAGAGCCAGGTCTGATAATATAACCAGAGAGACAGGTCTGATCATATAACCAGGTCTGATCATATAACCAGAGAGCCAGGTCTGATAGTATAACCAGAGAACTAGGTCTATTAATATAACCAGAGAGCCAGGTCTGATAATATAACCAGGTCTGATAGTATAACCAGGTCTGATCATATAACCAGAGAGCAAGGTCTGATCATATAACTAGGTCTATTAATATAACCAGAGAGCCAGGTCTGATCATATAACCAGAGAACTAGGTCTATTAATATAACCAGAGAGCCAGGTCTGATAATATAACCAGGTCTGATAGTATAACCAGAGAGCCAGGTGTGATAATATAACCAGAGAGCCAGGTGTGATCATATAACCAGGTCTGATCATATAACCAGGTCTGATAATATAACCAGAAAGACAGGTCTGATAATATAACCAGAGAGCCAGGTCTGATCATATAACCAGGTCTGATAATATAACCAGAGAGACAGGTCTGATAATATAACCAGAGAGACAGGTCTGATCATATAACCAGGTCTGATCATATAACCAGAGAGCCAGGTCTATTAATATAACCAGAGAACTATGTCTATTAATATAACCAGAGAGCCAGGTCTGATAATATAACCAGAGAGACAGGTCTGATCATATAACCAGAGAGCCAGGTCTGATAATATAACCAGAGAGACAGGTCTGATCATATAACCAGAGAGCCAGGTCTGATCATATAACCAGAGAGCCAGGTCTATTAATATAACCAGAAAGCCAGGTCTATTAATATAACCAGAGAACTAGGTCTATTAATATAACCAGAGAGCCAGGTCTGATCATATAACCAGAGAGCCAGGTCTGATCATATAACCAGAGAGACAGGTCTGATCATATAACCAGGTCTGATCATATAACCAGAGAGCCAGGTCTGATCATATAACCAGAGAACTAGGTCTATTAATATAACCAGAGAGCCAGGTCTGATCATATAACCAGAGAACTAGGTCTATTAATATAACCAGAGAGCCAGGTCTGATCATATAACCAGAGAACTAGGTCTATTAATATAACCAGAGAGCCAGGTCTGATAATATAACCAGAGAGACAGGTCTGATCATATAACCAGGTCTGATAATATAACCAGGTCTGATCATATAACCAGAGAGCAAGGTCTGATAATATAACTAGGTCTATTAATATAACCAGAGAGCCAGGTCTGATCATATAACCAGAGAACTAGGTCTATTAATATAACCAGAGAGCCAGGTCTGATAATATAACCAGGTCTGATAGTATAACCAGAGAGCCAGGTGTGATAATATAACCAGGTCTGATCATATAACCAGGTCTGATAATATAACCAGAAAGACAGGTCTGATAATATAACCAGAGAGCCAGGTCTGATCATATAACCAGGTCTGATAATATAACCAGAGAGACAGGTCTGATAATATAACCAGAGAGACAGGTCTGATCATATAACCAGGTCTGATCATATAACCAGAGAGCCAGGTCTATTAATATAACCAGAGAACTATGTCTATTAATATAACCAGAGAGCCAGGTCTGATAATATAACCAGAGAGACAGGTCTGATCATATAACCAGAGAGACAGGTCTGATCATATAACCAGAGAGACAGGTCTGATAGTATAACCAGAGAACTAGGTCTATTAATATAACCAGAGAGCCAGGTCTGATAATATAACCAGGTCTGATAGTATAACCAGAGAGCCAGGTCTGATAATATAACCAGAGAGACAGGTCTGATCATATAACCAGGTCTGATAATATAACCAGAGAGCCAGGTCTGATAATATAACCAGAGAGACAGGTCTGATCATATAACCAGGTCTGATCATATAACCAGAGAGCCAGGTCTGATAGTATAACCAGAGAACTAGGTCTATTAATATAACCAGAGAGCCAGGTCTGATAATATAACCAGGTCTGATAGTATAACCAGAGAGCCAGGTCTGATAATATAACCAGAGAGACAGGTCTGATCATATAACCAGGTCTGATCATATAACCAGAGAGCCAGGTCTGATAGTATAACCAGAGAACTAGGTCTATTAATATAACCAGAGAGCCAGGTCTGATAATATAACCAGGTCTGATAGTATAACCAGAGAGCCAGGTCTGATAATATAACCAGAGAGACAGGTCTGATCATATAACCAGGTCTGATAATATAACCAGAGAGCCAGGTCTGATCATATAACCAGGTCTGATAATATAACCAGGTCTGATCATATAACCAGAGAGCCAGGTCTGATAATATAACTAGGTCTATTAATATAACCAGAGAGCCAGGTCTGATCATATAACCAGAGAACTAGGTCTATTAATATAACCAGAGAACTAGGTCTATTAATATAACCAGAGAGCCAGGTCTGATAATATAACCAGAGAACTAGTTCTATTAATATAACCAGAGAGCCAGGTCTGATAATATAACCAGCTCTGATAGTATAACCAGAGAGCCAGGTGTGATAATATAACCAGAGAGACAGGTCTGATCATATAACCAGGTCTGATCATATAACCAGGTCTGATCATATAACCAGAGAGACAGGTCTGATCATATAACCAGAGAGCCAGGTCTGATCATATAACCAGAGAGACAGGTCTGATCATATAACCAGGTCTGATCATATAACCAGAGAGCCAGGTCTATTAATATAACCAGAGAACTATGTCTATTAATATAACCAGAGAGCCAGGTCTGATCATATAACCAGAGCGCCAGGTCTGATAATATAACCAGAGAGACAGGTCTGATAATATAACCAGGTCTGATAATATAACCAGGTCTGATAATATAACCAGAGAGCCAGGTCTGATAGTATAACCAGAGAACTAGGTCTATTAATATAACCAGAGAGCCAGGTCTGATAAGATAACCAGGTCTGATAGTATAACCAGAGAGCCAGGTCTGATAATATAACCAGAGAGACAGGTCTGATCATATACCCAGGTCTGATCATATAACCAGAGAGCCAGGTCTGATAGTATAACCAGAGAACTAGGTCTATTAATATAACCAGAGAGCCAGGTCTGATAATATAACCAGAGAACTAGGTCTATTAATATAACCAGAGAGCCAGGTCTGATCATATAACCAAAGAACTAGGTCTATTAATATAACCAGAGAGCCAGGTCTGATAATATAACCAGAGAACTAGGTCTATTAATATAACCAGAGAGCCAGGTCTGATAATATAACCAGAGAGACAGGGCTAATCATATAACCAGGTCTGATAATATAACCAGAGAGCCAGGTCTGATCATATAACCAGGTCTGATAATATAACCAGGTCTGATCATATAACCAGAGAGCAAGGTCTGATAATATAACTAGGTCTATTAATATAACCAGAGAGCCAGGTCTGATCATATAACCAGAGAACTAGGTCTATTAATATAACCAGAGAGCCAGGTCTGTTAATATAACCAGAGAACTAGGTCTATTAATATAACCAGAGAGCCAGGTCTGATAATATAACCAGAGAGACAGGTCTGATCATATGACCAGGTCTGATAATATAACCAGGTCTGATCATATAACCAGAGAGCAAGGTCTGATAATATAACTAGGTCTATTAATATAACCAGAGATCCAGGTCTGATCATATAACCAGAGAACTAGGTCTATTAATATAACCAGAGAGCCAGGTCTGATAATATAACCAGAGAACTAGGTCTATTAATATAACCAGAGAGCCAGGTCTGATAATATAACCAGGTCTGATAATATAACCAGAGAGCCAGGTCTGATAGTATAACCAGAGAACTAGGTCTATTAATATAACCAGAGAGCCAGGTCTGATAATATAACCAGGTCTGATAGTATAACCAGAGAGCCAGGTCTGATAATATAACCAGAGAGACAGGTCTGATCATATACCCAGGTCTGATCATATAACCAGAGAGCCAGGTCTGATAGTATAACCAGAGAACTAGGTCTATTAATATAACCAGAGAGCCAGGTCTGATAATATAACCAGAGAACTAGGTCTATTAATATAACCAGAGAGCCAGGTCTGATCATATAACCAAAGAACTAGGTCTATTAATATAACCAGAGAGCCAGGTCTGATAATATAACCAGAGAACTAGGTCTATTAATATAACCAGAGAGCCAGGTCTGATAATATAACCAGAGAGACAGGGCTAATCATATAACCAGGTCTGATAATATAACCAGAGAGCCAGGTCTGATCATATAACCAGGTCTGATAATATAACCAGGTCTGATCATATAACCAGAGAGCAAGGTCTGATAATATAACTAGGTCTATTAATATAACCAGAGAGCCAGGTCTGATCATATAACCAGAGAACTAGGTCTATGAATATAACCAGAGAGCCAGGTCTGTTAATATAACCAGAGAACTAGGTCTATTAATATAACCAGAGAGCCAGGTCTGAAATTATAACCAGAGAGACAGGTCTGATCATATAACCAGGTCTGATAATATAACCAGGTCTGATCATATAACCAGAGAGCAAGGTCTGATAATATAACTAGGTCTATTAATATAACCAGAGATCCAGGTCTGATCATATAACCAGAGAACTAGGTCTATTAATATAACCAGAGAGCCAGGTCTGATAATATAACCAGAGAACTAGGTCTATTAATATAACCAGGTCTGATCATATAACCAGAGAGCCAGGTCTGATAGTATAACCAGAGAACTAGGTCTATTAATATAACCAGAGAGCCAGGTCTGATAATATAACCAGGTCTGATAGTATAACCAGAGAGCCAGGTCTGATAATATAACCAGAGAGACAGGTCTGATCATATAACCAGGTCTGATCATATAACCAGAGAGCCAGGTCTGATAGTATAACCAGAGAACTACGTCTATTAATATAACCAGAGAGCCAGGTCTGATAATATAACCAGAGAGACAGGTCTGATCATATAACCAGGTCTGATCATATAACCAGAGAGCCAGGTCTGATAGTATAACCAGAGAACTAGGTCTATTAATATAACCAGAGAGCCAGGTCTGATAATATAACCAGGTCTGATAGTATAACCAGAGAGCCAGGTCTGATAATATAACCAGAGAGACAGGTCTGATCATATAACCAGGTCTGATCATATAACCAGAGAGCCAGGTCTGATAGTATAACCAGAGAACTAGGTCTATTAATATAACCAGAGAGCCAGGTCTGATAATATAACCAGAGAGACAGGTCTGATCATATAACCAGGTCTGATAATATAACCAGGTCTGATCATATAACCAGAGAGCAAGGTCTGATAATATAACTAGGTCTATTAATATAACCAGAGATCCAGGTCTGATCATATAACCAGAGAACTAGGTCTATTAATATAACCAGAGAGCCAGGTCTGATAATATAACCAGAGAACTAGGTCTATTAATATAACTAGAGAGCCAGGTCTGATAATATAACCAGGTCTGATCATATAACCAGAGAGCCAGGTCTATTAATATAACCAGAGAACTATGTCTATTAATACAACCAGAGAGCCAGGTCTGATCATATAGCCAGAGAGCCAGGTCTGATAATATAACCAGAGAGACAGGTCTGATCATATAACCAGGTCTGATAATATAACCAGAGAGACAGGTCTATTAATATAACCAGAGAACTATGTCTATTAATACAACCAGAGAGCCAGGTCTGATCATATAACCAGAGAGCCAGGTCTGATAATATAACCAGAGAGACAGGTCTGATCATATAACCAGGTCTGATAATATAACCAGAGAGACAGGTCTGATAATATAACCAGGTCTGATAATATAACCAGAGAGCCAGGTCTGATAGTATATCCAGAGAACTAGGTCTATTAATATAACCAGAGAGCCAGGTCTGATAATATAACCAGGTCTGATAGTATAACCAGAGAGCCAGGTCTGATAATATAACCAGAGAGACAGGTCTGATCATATAACCAGGTCTGATAATATAACCAGAGAACTAGGTCTATTAATATAACCAGAGAGCCAGGTCTGATAATATAACCAGAGAACTAGGTCTATTAATATAACCAGGTCTGATCATATAACCAGAGAGCCAGGTCTGATAATATAAACAGGTCTGATAGTATAACCAGAGAGCCAGGTCTGATAATATAACCAGAGAGACAGGTCTGATCATATACCCAGGTCTGATCATATAACCAGAGAGCCAGGTCTGATAGTATAACCAGAGAACTAGGTCTATTAATATAACCAGAGAGCCAGGTCTGATAATATAACCAGAGAACTAGGTCTATTAATATAACCAGAGAGCCAGGTCTGATCATATAACCAAAGAACTAGGTCTATTAATATATCCAGAGAGCCAGGTCTGATAATATAACCAGAGAACTAGGTCTATTAATATAACCAGAGAGCCAGGTCTGATAATATAACCAGAGAGACAGGGCTAATCATATAACCAGGTCTGATAATATAACCAGAGAGCCAGGTCTGATCATATAACCAGGTCTGATAATATAACCAGGTCTGATCATATAACCAGAGAGCAAGGTCTGATAATATAACTAGGTCTATTAATATAACCAGAGAGCCAGGTCTGATCATATAACCAGAGAACTAGGTCTATTAATATAACCAGAGAGCCAGGTCTGTTAATATAACCAGAGAACTAGGTCTATTAATATAACCAGAGAGCCAGGTCTGAAATTATAACCAGAGAGACAGGTCTGATCATATAACCAGGTCTGATAATATAACCAGGTCTGATCATATAACCAGAGAGCAAGGTCTGATAATATAACTAGGTCTATTAATATAACCAGAGATCCAGGTCTGATCATATAACCAGAGAACTAGGTCTATTAATATAACCAGAGAGCCAGGTCTGATAATATAACCAGAGAACTAGGTCTATTAATATAACCAGGTCTGATCATATAACCAGAGAGCCAGGTCTGATAGTATAACCAGAGAACTAGGTCTATTAATATAACCAGAGAGCCAGGTCTGATAATATAACCAGGTCTGATAGTATAACCAGAGAGCCAGGTCTGATAATATAACCAGAGAGACAGGTCTGATCATATAACCAGGTCTGATCATATAACCAGAGAGCCAGGTCTGATAGTATAACCAGATAACTACGTCTATTAATATAACCAGAGAGCCAGGTCTGATAATATAACCAGAGAGACAGGTCTGATCATATAACCAGGTCTGATCATATAACCAGAGAGCCAGGTCTGATAGTATAACCAGAGAACTAGGTCTATTAATATAACCAGAGAGCCAGGTCTGATAATATAACCAGGTCTGATAGTATAACCAGAGAGCCAGGTCTGATAATATAACCAGAGAGACAGGTCTGATCATATAACCAGGTCTGATCATATAACCAGAGAGCCAGGTCTGATAGTATAACCAGAGAACTAGGTCTATTAATATAACCAGAGAGCCAGGTCTGATAATATAACCAGAGAGACAGGTCTGATCATATAACCAGGTCTGATAATATAACCAGGTCTGATCATATAACCAGAGAGCAAGGTCTGATAATATAACTAGGTCTATTAATATAACCAGAGATCCAGGTCTGATCATATAACCAGAGAACTAGGTCTATTAATATAACCAGAGAGCCAGGTCTGATAATATAACCAGAGAACTAGGTCTATTAATATAACCAGAGAGCCAGGTCTGATAATATAACCAGGTCTGATCATATAACCAGAGAGCCAGGTCTATTAATATAACCAGAGAACTATGTCTATTAATACAACCAGAGAGCCAGGTCTGATCATATAGCCAGAGAGCCAGGTCTGATAATATAACCAGAGAGACAGGTCTGATCATATAACCAGGTCTGATAATATAACCAGAGAGACAGGTCTATTAATATAACCAGAGAACTATGTCTATTAATACAACCAGAGAGCCAGGTCTGATCATATAACCAGAGAGCCAGGTCTGATAATATAACCAGAGAGACAGGTCTGATCATATAACCAGGTCTGATAATATAACCAGAGAGACAGGTCTGATAATATAACCAGGTCTGATAATATAACCAGAGAGCCAGGTCTGATAGTATATCCAGAGAACTAGGTCTATTAATATAACCAGAGAGCCAGGTCTGATAATATAACCAGGTCTGATAGTATAACCAGAGAGCCAGGTCTGATAATATAACCAGAGAGGCAGGTCTGATCATATAACCAGGTCTGATAATATAACCAGAGAGCCAGGTCTGATAATATAACCAGAGAGACAGGTCTGATCATATAACCAGGTCTGATCATATAACCAGAGAGCCAGGTCTGATAGTATAACCAGAGAACTAGGTCTATTAATATAACCAGAGAGCCAGGTCTGATAATATAACCAGGTCTGATAGTATAACCAGAGAGCCAGGTCTGATAATATAACCAGAGAGACAGGTCTGATCATATAACCAGGTCTGATCATATAACCAGAGAGCCAGGTCTGATAGTATAACCAGAGAACTAGGTCTATTAATATAACCAGAGAGCCAGGTCTGATAATATAACCAGGTCTGATAGTATAACCAGAGAGCCAGGTCTGATAATATAACCAGAGAGACAGGTCTGATCATATAACCAGGTCTGATCATATAACCAGGTCTGATAATATAACCAGAGAGACAGGTCTGATAATATAACCAGAGAGCCAGGTCTGATCATATAACCAGGTCTGATAATATAACCAGAGAGACAGGTCTGATAATATAACCAGAGAGACAGGTCTGATCATATAACCAGGTCTGATCATATAACCAGAGAGCCAGGTCTATTAATATAACCAGAGAACTATGTCTATTAATATAACCAGAGAGCCAGGTCTGATCATATAACCAGAGAGCCAGGTCTGATAATATAACCAGAGAGACAGGTCTGATCATATAACCAGGTCTGATAATATAACCAGAGAGACAGGTCTGATAGTATAACCAGAGAACTAGGTCTATTAATATAACCAGAGAGCCAGGTCTGATAATATAACCAGGTCTGATAGTATAACCAGAGAGCCAGGTGTGATAATATAACCAGAGAGACAGGTCTGATAATATAACCAGAGAGCCAGGTCTGATCATATAACCAGGTCTGATAATATAACCAGAGAGACAGGTCTGATCATATAACCAGATCTGATCATATAACCAGAGAGACAGGTCTGATCATATAACCAGAGAGCCAGGTCTGATCATATAACCAGGTCTGATCATATAACCAGAGAGCCAGGTCTGATCATATAACCAGAGAGACAGGTCTGATCATATAACCAGAGAGACAGGTCTGATCATATAACCAGGTCTGATAATATAACCAGAGAGACAGGTCTGATCATATAACCAGGTCTGATAATATAACCAGAGAGACAGGTCTGATCATATAACCAGGTCTGATAATATAACCAGAGAGACAGGTCTGATCATATAACCAGGTCTGATAATATAACCAGGTCTGATAATATAACCAGAGAGCCAGGTCTGATAATATAATTATATAATATAATTTCCTCATTTATATTGCTTTGCTCTTGTCCTGTAACTGTTCTTTAAATGTGTTTAAAATATTTTGATTACATGACACAGATAATGTAACATGAGATAATATGAAGTGAGAGCCTACCTGAATACTGAAAGCTGCTACTGAGTTTTCTTCTCCTTTCTCTTATGATAAAGTGTATTCACTCAACACTCCCTCAGTGTCGCAAGTCTGTGGTTTAGAAACAAAGCTAGTAGTAGTAGTAGTAGTAGTAGTAGTAGTAGTAGTAGTAGTAGTAGTAGTAGTAGTAGTAGTAGTATTACAAACTAATATTAAGCCCCACTCACTTACTATGGCAACAAAGGATTCTGTGCAAACCATTTCCATTTCAGGACAGTTATGTAGCTGAAAGTGATCAGTGCTGTTAGATAAGCCAATGTTCTGTAGTACTGTCTGTTAGAACCACTCACTATTATAAGCTTTGACATAAGAGACCTATTTTTTTTTTGTGTGTTTTTTTTTTTTTTTTTTTTTTTAAAGTGGTGATAAAGTATAACATCAAAGTGAAATTGCAGCCTTGATGATTCCACTTCTTTTCAATAAAAAGACAAACAGATCACTGAAGTCTTTTCTTCACTTTGTAGTTGCCATCCTACCCATATATACTAAGCTGTTTGGCATAGTGTGAGCATGTGACCATTTTACAGTATTAAAATCCATAAAACGGAAGTGGAAAAGTGGTCTGTGGTCCGACAAATCAAAATCTGAAATTCCTTTTGATATTCATGGATGCGGCCTCCTCCAAGCTAAACACCACAGGGATCACCCGACTAGTTATCAGTGCACAGTTCCAAAGCCAGCATCCGTGAAGGCAGGGGGTGCATCAGTCTGGCTGCTGAACCAGCTTCCCCAAAAGCTGACTGGAGAAACACGATCCCAACAGCTGTGGGATGAAGAAGGTCCAGTCCACTAGGCCTTTACATTGCCTCCCTCACTCTTCTCTTTCTTGGATAGTCATTCAGTTTTTGTGGATGGCATGTTCTTGGTGCACGTCCAGCTGTGTCATGCTCTTCTGTTTCCTTAGTGACTCATTTAAATGTGCTCTGAGAGAATCTCATAGGCGTGTATGATCTTGTATCCATTTCCTTGACTTGTGCTTTTCAACCATCTTGTCAGGGTGTTACTTGGAGTGTTCTTTTCTCCTTATGGTGTAGTTTAGGGGAAGCTGGATCTTCCAGGTACAGGTGTATTTACACTACAGTCACTTCGACTCTGACTTTCTATGATCTAAAATATTAACGTTAATGCAATGAAAGTGATGTATTTCATTAACTTGATTCTGTACGTACACTGTAAGTACATAGTACACACCAGATACATACAGCAGCCTTACTGAGAATGCATAACAGATGAACATAGAGTACCTCAATACAAAGTTTATCACTGTGTTTACTATAGTAATGTAGAAAAGATTCCGTATGATGAAGTCCTGCTCGTATGACAGCACTGTTAATAAAAATAAAAATCATAGTCTTTGCATCTGTCATATTTCTAATAAGTCATAATATTTTGAGAATAAAGTTGTACTGGCATCCAAGACCCCAATGCATTATGGCAGCCCCCTACGTTTCTCTCTGGCTCACTGTGTCCGTTTAAAGCCAGAGACCCTTGCATCCTATTTGAACTGTTAGCTGCCAAACCAAACCACAGAATGTCAACATTAAAATTTCTGTCCATCCAAAACGTTTTCAAGGGATGACATTTAATAAAACGTCTACTTTAAAATCCACTTAAAATCTAATTTAGTTTCTTTTTCTGTAGACACTGAATAAAGATGCATGTGGTTAAGTGAGGACTACACCACACCTATATCTCACAAAACTTCAGGGATGAAAGTAGAAACTGTGATTTGAATTTAACCTTAAAATTCCATCAATGTGAACTTCTTACAGGAAAGCTTAAAGGTCAGAAAACCTGGTTTTGCTGATCCTGCCTACATGTGTCAGTCACCTACTCCTAATGCAAAACGAGAGCCTACCTGATTGCAGCTGCTGCCGAAGCTCCTACTGACGGCTTAGTGTCTGTGCTGCTGATGATGAAGTGTTTGTGGTAGACACGCCCCTTAGTGTCATCAGTCTCTATTATAAAAAAAGCCAGTATTACTACCATTATTACTTTTCCTGTATCTTTACCGAACTACACACATCAGCAGTAATGAATCATAAACAAGTTGTGCATGTTTGGGACTGTGTACTTTTACTCATGAATAGAATTTGTTCATTCAAGTCTTCATGATTTACACAGCAGTTACACAAGCATCAGTTAATCCTGGTGTTTTGTTCAAGTTACCTTAATACCTCAAAATGCTGCTTTAACAATAATGTTACTGTGTGATTAGGAAAAGAATCTATATTATAATAATAATAATAATATTACCATACACATCCATTTACTGATGTTCTGAAAAAAGAATCTAGAGAGACCATTAAAATGTTGAGTGTTGTTGGATTTCAAGCGAACAATCAGTTGGAATCAGTTATTGTTCCTTTAATATGGCAATGATCATTAACCTGTGACTAATGACATTAAAGAACACGGTCTACTTTATGAGTACAACTTAAGGGAAAATATCACTGTAATTCAGTTTAGCTTACTTGACACAGAGTGTCACACTGGCCCCTCCCACTGCTGTAACCATTGATTTATTTTGTAACTTAAGAGCCAGAGACAACAAGCTAGTGACCAATCTAAAACAACTTTTAGACTTAATATGAATAGAATCTACTTAATGGCAAACCTGGGTGCTTTACAGGCCACTGACAACAAGAAAAAAACAGCTAATTAAGAAAAAACTTAACTTCTGTTTATTAATTTAGATCATTTTTAGCAACATGTCAGAGTTTAATGTTAAAACAAATTTAGAAAAATGTTAAAATCTTAATATTTACCTTTTTTGTACCGCTTTACATTAAGGGTTGCAAATTATTAGATGCTAATAAGTCATTACATGCTCATTTATACACTAACTATTCTTTAAGCAGTAGTCACTCATCAGTTGCTGTTTATTGACTTCAGCTCCACCTTCAATACAGTTTTCCATACCGGGCTGGTCACCAAGCTCGGTGATGTGGGAATCAGCACCACCCCGTGTAATTGGGTCTTGGTTTTCCTGAGAAACAGTTACAGTGTAAGAACAATGGCCTCGGCTACATGAGCAACTGAAGTGTTTTCTGGAAGCGACCGGCATTTTAGCATATGGATGGACTGCACCAAGATAACATAGATTTGTTATCTTGTCAGAGGATATCAAGAAGGTTAATTGCTACCATTCCCCTCCATCTTTGCTGTCTCAACACTAAAGCTTCTAGCTCCAATAACGTCATAAGAGGCATCTAACCCTGCGTAATCAAAAAATCAAATAAAAACATAGTCATGACCCCAGTAATTTAATTTGCATAAACTTTAAAAAGACCATTGCCCCCCAAACACAGTGTAACTAGCAGAAAATTAAACCTCGCTACTACTCAACTTAAGGTCACTAAATAACAAAACACTTCTGATTCAAGATCATGAATAAAGTGCTTAAGCACCATTTCTGTCAGAAATGTGGCTTAGTGATAATAGCATAGCACATTTTACATAGTACATTTTTGTTAGAAATTGCAGAATTATCAGTAGCGCAAACCACAATAAGATTCTTCTCTCTGGGGACTTAAATATCGATAATCCTTCAGATAGTAGTGCATTAGAATTCATGAGACTTCTAGAGATATTTGATTTGAAGCAGCACGTGGGCAGCTTTACCCAGAAGCTCAGTCACGCCCACAAGATTTTCTTCTAGCGTCTTGAATGTTGTGTTGGCCTCTCTAAATCATCTAGAAATAATATGCAGTTCATGGTTTAACTTGGAAATCAGTCATCAAAAAGATCTAGTATTTCTTGTGGAGTCCCTCAAGGTTAAGTTTTAAGGCCTTTTGCGTTTTCTCTTTGTACATGGTACCTCTAGGTGATGTCATGAGGAAGCATAGTATACATTTTCATAGTTATGCTGATGACACCCAGCTATTTCACTTCCTTCTGAAGATCAAGACGCTGTAGACAGACTGACCAGCTGTGTGTCAGATATTTCTCATTGGTTCTTTAGCTTCCTACACCAATTCTGCAGTACAAAAGCTGGATATGATCTTCGACTCTGAGCTCTGTTTTAAATACCTTTCAATACCAGCTGAACACTTTCACTAATAATTGCTTTAAGTTCTTAATAGATGTCGGTACATACAAGCCTGTTTGTGAACTCAGGGGCTTTCCAGTGTCTAGAATTGCCTATTTGGTTACTGATTACAATATCTACTTTATTTGATTACTGATTAAGGGAATGTTTATTCAAAAACTCCATCTTTTAGGTGATAAAGATTATTATTACCTATATTTATAAATTCAGGTTCATCTGCACCACTTACATTTAAAAATATGAAATAAACTAAATCATTGAGTTTTGTGGGTTTTTACTTAGATTTCTTATGCTGCATTTATACCAATTTGACCTGGAGAGGTCGCCAGCGTACCGGGTTTCAAGTGTGATTTAGATGTTTTGGGATGTACAACAGTTGCCAGGCTAGTGAATGTGCTGACACCCTTGTGTGAAGTGCATTATTAATATTGAAAAGTATGGCCTATTTTGTTCACACCACCACACTAGGAACACTAGGAACTATTGTGAACTGTGACTACTAGAGCTTGGCTTTCAAGTCATAAAAGTCAAAACAGATTGAAAACATGAGGAAAAAACAGCCTCTATGATAATTCTAACGTCTGCTCATGTCTCCGAGATTCTAGTTTTATCTTAGTTTTATCTTTAATTCTAAAAAATCAATAATTAAATGGTAACATAACAGTATGTATAGTACAAATCCAAAAACATGCTGTATAAAACACACATGGTGTTTTTTCTTTCTTTCTCATTCATTTTGATTGCTGGGATTTATAAAAGAGCAGCAGTGCTTTCTTAACAGGTAACAGAAAAGAAACATGTGATGTTGCATTTTTCATGATTTTGTGTAAGCTCCATATATTTACCTCATCACATCTTTGTAGGTGGGCCTACAAAAAAAAATATACATCATTATAATTCAGTCATATAATTAAGTCATAATTTCAGTGCAGTTATTCAGAAAACATTGTCTTATCACATGATCTGAGGTGAGTAAACTGAGAAGCAAGAAGGAAATAAAATTTGCATCTCTCAACTTCACTGTAGTTTCACTTTAAACACCAAATGTAAAAATATAACTGTCTATACGCTGGAAGAGCTAGACGGCTCTTATGCCACAAATACTGACTAAATGCTTGTGTTCTCATATATATATATTATATGCAGTTTGTTAGATTTAGATTATTGCTACAATTAAAACATGTTTTAATTGTTTTATGGGTGCTAAAAAGTAGAACTATTTTGCCTTCTTTTCCAATACGGTAGAAGTTGTTTCATTACAAATGACATTATTAACATAACCGATTGAATGAAAAGTTTATTTGAGCTCATCGGAGAATCATCATCTACACTCCAACTTAAATTTAATGTCCAGGTTTAAATAAATCCTAATGTGGTCTCAGACTTTTGGAATTCTCTGTAGATCTCCTGGCATCAGTGCAGTACATATTCACATTCTGCTGTAGGCTCATGTGACAAAGAGTTAACATGAAAGCACAAGAACATTACTATTTATTACTTGGTGTTTAATCATGAGAAAAGCTTCAATCATTAAATTAATATGATGAATCATTTAGAAAAAGGAAAATGTTTTCACATGCAAAAATTGGCTAAACATGCATAGTATAAAAATGTGCTTTGATTTTATTTATTTATTTATTTTTGGGTTCACATCAAATTCACTAGTCCACTGTAGTGAGCACTCTGGGCTGGAGATGAAGAATAGCTGCTCAAGCTGAAGAGAACCAATAAAATGTCATTTCCGTGGCCACAGGTGTATAAAGCCGAGCCCCTAGGCCTGCAGACTGCTTCTACAGACATTAGTGAAAGAATGGGTCGCTCTCAGGAGCTCAGTGAATTCCAGCGTGGTACCGTGATCAGACGCCACCTGTGCAGCAAGTCCAGTCGGGAAATTTCCTCACTACTAAATATTCCACAGTCAACTGTCAGTGGGATTATAACTAAGTGGAAGCGATTGGGAACGACAGCAACTCAGCCACATAAAATGACAGACAGAGTCAGCAGAACCTGTTCTTACCCCTAACATACCAATTTCTCTTTTCACTGGGAGGTTGAAAAACTTGCTCGGTATAACAAAAGCTGGCATTGTTATTATTTTGTGACGTCTTAAGTAAAGAATATGAACATATAACAATCATCTCAATTCATTAGGACTGAACAGGCTAGTCAGTGGTCATGTTTAATAAATGGCAGGTAGACCATTCCACACAAACATTCGTGTTGACGTCACTAATGTTTACAGATATATTACAACATGTTACGGTTACAATTTATTATTTCAACAATTAAGCCTTCTTGGGCTTAATTTCATTAAAAATGTCTCCGGTGTTCCCTTTTTTAATTTTTATGTGTAACACCAATGAGGACTGGTAACACTAGTGACACCTATGGAGAAATAAAAAAGTAGCACTGTATTTTTACAGTAACTTATCATTTTTGATAATAATCACCCCTATGAAAACAAAAAGAAAACAGGACTTGTGTACCCTGCCCGGATCAGGGTTACCGGGGCCCCACCCTGGAGCCAGGCCGGGGGGAGGGGCTCGCCAGTGAGCATCTGGTGGCCGGGTATTTACTCATGGTGCCCGGCCGGGCCCAGCCCGAAGGAGCTACATGAGTCCCCCCTCCCATCGACCCACCACCAATGGGAGGGGCAGTAGTAGGGGTTCGGTGCTTTGTGGATCGGGCAGTGTCCGAAGGCGTGGGCCTTGGCGTTCTGATCCTTGGTTGCTGAAACTGGCTTTTGGAACTTGGAACGTTACCTCACTGGCGGGAAAGGAGCCTGAGTTAGTGTGCGAGGTTGAGAGATACCGGCTAGATATAGTCGGGCTCACCTCAACACACAGCTTGGGCTCTGGGTCCAATCTCCTTGAGAGGAGCTGGATTTTATTCTTTTCTGGAGTTGCCCATGGTGAGAGGCGGCGGGCAGGTGTGGGCTTTCTCATAGCCCCTCGACTCGGCGCCTGTATGTTGGGGTTTTCTCCGGTGGACGAGAGGGTAGCTTCCCTACGCCTTCAGGTTTGTGAACGGGTCCTGACTGCTGTCTGTGCTTATGCACCGAACAGCAGTTCAGAGTACCCAGCCTTCTTAGAGTCCTTGGGAAGGTTGCTTGAAAGTGCTCCTCCTGGAGACTCTATTGTCCTACTGGGGAATTCAACGCTCACGTGGGCAATGACAGTGAGACCTGGAGGGGTGTGATTGGGAGGAATGACCTCTCTGATATGAACCCGAGTGGTGTTCAGTTTTTGGACTTCTGTGCAAACCAGAGTTTGTCCATCACGAACACCATGTTTGAACACAAGGATGTCCATAAGTTCACATGGCACCAGGACACCCTAGGCCGCAGTTCAATGATTGACTTTGTAGTCGTGGAATCGGACTTGCGGCCATGTGTTTTGAACACTCGAGTAAAGAGAGGCATGGTTGACCTGTGGGACACCAGAGGCAGCTGGCAGGTATCGACAGGCCAAGTGATCTGCGACTTCAGTCATCGCCAAGGCAAAAATCCAGGTGTGGGAGGAGTTTGGTGAGGCCTTGGAAAGTGAGGGAGTTTGGTGAGGCCACTGGATTGGCAGACCGGGGTGGTGGTGCCTCTTTTTAAAAAAGGGGACCGGAGGGTGTGTTCCAACTACAGGGAAATCACACTTCTCAGCCTCCCTGGTAAGGTCTATGCAGGGGTACTGGAGAAGAGAGTCCGGCTTATAGTCGAACCTCGGATTCAGGAGGAGCAGTGCGGGTTCCGCCCTGGTCGTGGAACACTGGACAAACTCTTCACCCTCTCCAGGATTCTGGAGGGTTCATGGGAGTTTGCCCAACCAGTCCACATGTGATTTGTGGATTTGGAGAAGGCATTCAACGGTGTTCCCCGGGGTATTCTGTGGGAGGTGCTTCGGGAGTACAGGGTACATGGCTCTTTGCTATGAGCCATTCAGGCCCTGTACAAACAAAGCTGGAGTTTGGTTCGCATGGCCGGCAGTAAGTCAGACTCGTTCCCAGTGAGATTGGACTCCGTCAGGGCTGCCCTGTGTCACTGATTCTATTCATAATTTTCATGGATAGAATTTCTAGGCGCAGTCAGGGGATGGAGGGTGTATGGTTTGGTGACCTCAAGGTCACATCGCTGCTGTTTGCAGATGATGTGGTCCTATTGGGGACATCAGGCCGCGAACTTCAGCTTTCACTGGATCGGTTTGCAGTCGAGTGTGAAGTGGCCGGGATGAGTACCGGGATGAGTACCTCCAAATCCGAGGCCATGGTGCTCAGGCAGAAAAGGGTGGAGAGCCTTCTCTGGGATGGGGATAAGCTCTTGCCTCAAGTGGAGGAGTTTAAGTATCTCGGGGTCTTGTTGACGAGTGATGGTACAAGGGAGTGGGAGATTGACAGGCGGATTGGTGCTGGGTCAGCAGTGATGCGGGCTCTTTACCGGTCTGTTGTGGTAAAGAAAGAGCTGAGCCATAAGGCAAGGCTCTCGATTTACTGGACGATCTATGTTCCCACCCTCACCTATGGTCATGAGCTTTGGGTAATGACCGAAAGAACGAGATCGTGAATACAAGCGGCCGAAATGAGTTTCCTCCGCAGGGTGTCTGGACTCTCCCTTAGAAATAGGGTGAGAAGTTCGGTCATCCGGGAGGGACTCGGAGTAGAGCCGCTGCTCCTCCACGTCGAGAGGAGCCAGCTGAGGTGGTTCGGGCATCTGGTTAGGATGCGTCTTGGACGCCTCCCTCGGGAGTGTCACAGGAAAGTCCACCTGGGAGGAGACCCCGGGGAAGACCCAGGACACGCTGGCATGACTATATCGCCCAGCTGGCATGGGAGCGCCTCGGAATCCCCCCCCCCCCCCCCCCCCCCCATGAAGAACAGGTTTATTAGAGCAAGTATGAGTGAGGAAACAAGCAGTTCTGGTGCACACCTGATGCTTGTGAAACAAAGAGCCAGTGCCTGTAGAGAATTACAACAGTTCAAATGACAAAAGATGAAAGCATGTACTAGGGATGAATCAACAGGCTGAGAAAGGAGTGGACAAATTTTGGCTATATTCTGCAGATGGCAAAAAAAAAGAAATTTCAACAGAGATGATGTGGACATTGAAAGAAAGAGTTGGATCGAGAATAACACTCAGATCTCTAACCTGAAGAGAAGGGGAGACTGTTATATTATCAACTGAGAGAGTTACAGAGCCAGGTTTGTGGAGAGTTGATTAAAAGCCAATGAGGAGGAGTTCAGTCTTAATCTGAGTTTGTCATCCACACAGCAATAAAAGTCCAGTTTAAAACTGGACTAATAAAGATCAGAGGATCTGAACCCTGTGGGACAACTTGACTAACAATGGGGAAAAAAGGAAGTAAAGCCAGAAAGAGAAATAAACTATTATGAATGCGATAAGAGGTAAACAAGTGCAGTGCAGAGCCAACAATGCCCAGAATGACACACAGTGTCAATGTCTTTTCTCAGATTTACTGTATAAGAATGTTCCAGTATGTGTGGATGGAGATCACTGACAACCTTAGTCAAGAAAGTTTCACTGTTGTGGTAATGAGGGAATTCAGACTGGAGAGGTTCAAAAAGATTACTGCTTTCTAAATGAGTCTTAAGTTCATTAACAACAACTCGTTCCAGAGTTTTGGAGAGAGATGGAAAATTTAGAAATAGGGAGTTGGTGATCCCAATTAGATGGATTGTGGCTGGGTTTTTAAGGATATGTATAACATCACAAAGTTATTGGCAGTGGGGAACTGGCCAAGAAGCAGTGATTTATTAACAAGCTTTGTGAAATGAACCAAAAAGGCAGACATGCTATAGTTAAGATGGTCAATAGGGGTTTGAGAGAACTGGTTTTAGGAGGCCATCAAAGATCTATTGATCTTAGCTACATATATTTGTTAAAAAAAAAACACTATGGAAAAGAATTGTGAGGACAAGGGGAAGCAGCTACATTACTCTCCAGATGTTACAAGAGCTTGATACCTGTTGTAAAGAGATGGACATAAAAGACAAAAACCTAATTCTGCACTACTACACAGACTACTGAATTATGATTATTCATAATTGTGATAATTATGGACTATATACACATACTTTTTATGTGTTTGTTTGTTTTTTTTGTGTTAGTTTAAAATTGCCTTACAAATATAATGATTACATTGAATAGAACTGAAGTGAATTACCCACCTAGTAAAATCTGGTGTATCACATACTTTTCCATAGATAATGACATGGAAAAAACTATTAATATTAATATTATAAAACACCAACAATGCACAATGCTTTTGATATTGTACCTTGAAAATGATAAAACTGGATATAAATTTAAGCCTCTTACATTTGCTTAATTTTCCTGAAATTAACTTTTTACAGCAGAGTAAAAAGGTCAGAAAAGTCCTGTTGCTGTTATTAAATGAGCTTCATAGTTCAAACTCATGTCACAGATAAAGTCATGTCAGAAAATAATGTGTTTATAAAGAAGAATAGCCTACCTGACACGACGTCTCCAGACACTGCTACAGGGGCTTTTCTCTCTTGTTCCTCCTGTTTCTTTCTTTGTCTTCTTTCTTTGATAATGACTTAACGATGTGACTGTGCTGGACACACCCTCTGCCTATTACTGCCAAGGGTGGCATGCCCAGTTATTAGATTTAGGGGAGCAGTTACTTTTTCACATGGGTGAAATAGGTTTTGAATAAATCATTATTCTCAATAAATGGAATGGGTCATTTAAAAGTATCATATTGTGTTTATTAACAAAAACAAATGCGAACATTCCATCTAACTTTGGACCGTTTTTATTTTTCCATTCATATACTAAAAGTCAAAGCACATAGTCATGCAATCTCCACAGACAAAGTTTGGCAGTAGAATTAGTAACAGCATGTGGAATATATGTGCACTGCTTTTGTATTGATGTTATAGTAAGATCATCCCATACATGGTTTGCAGAGGGTGATGGAGCTAGAGACTCCAGAGAAGTTAAGTCGCACACATATTTCTGTATGTGGACGAGGCACGATCTGATCAAAGCCAGATGTTGTGGTCGGAATACCATAGGTCAGTGTGCCAGGCCAACATGGGGGCAAAATATCAACGTGTGCTGCTGTCTCAGGGAATGGTCTCATCCACCATGTTCCAACCATTGGCCCTTACAACACAGAACAACTTCATGATTTCTTGGAGGGCCTTTACACTGCTTTCATACCTGAAACTGAGAATAAAAAGGGGAGTGTTGGAAACTGACTTCCAAACTGTGTGAGAATTTCCAACAATGTCAGGTTTCACCACTCTCTTGGCAGGGAATGTTTTGATGTCCACCCACGATTGTCCATGGAGTTCCCACCACCATATTCACCATTCTTCAACCATATTGTAGAGTTCTTCTCAGCATGGAGGTTTAAGGTTCTTTTACACAGGTGATATGAGGTGTTATGAGAAATGCTTCTGCAGTTGTAGGAGCTGCACTCAGAGTGCAGAGGATGGGCTTACTGATTCAATAGGTACATCTAAGCAACTGAGAAACTGTAATTACACAGAGTAGACATTTAGATCATACCACTAAGCCTTGACGAAATTAGAAAGTAAACGACCAGTTTTATTTTTAATTGTGATGTTTCATATGAACAGAATGCTGTAGGATATGTTACCAAGGAGACTGCAGGGGATGGACCCTACAGCACTGTGACTTTCCATTGGCTGAACATGCTGTAGGCTGGACTTCTTGGGGTACTTCCACCTCTTTAGTTTATGCACATGCTTTTAGAAATGGCTCATCTTTACCTCCACCATAAGTATGGAAAACCCGATGCTTGTATTCTGTGTGATTCAGTGGATGAAATAATTTATTGAAGGTTTGGATAAGGAACAAAGATGTTTTCAACCTGTAATTGATTTATTTAAACTGTTTTAGCAATGCAGTGGATTGTCTGCTAAATAATCTTGTAATATCCATAACATATGGTTTGTTAGTATGTAGGTCTTGATGATGCTCATATTTGGTGTCCATTTTACAATCCCATCTGCTCTGCTAAATAAGTTACATATAGCTGTGAAGACTTACAAAAATGAATAACTGAATAAATGAACAGAGTTCAGATGAGTGCAGATCTAGATAAATAGTAGATTTAATACTAACCAAAGGAAAACCCAAAATCATAGTCACAAAACAGTCCAGAGAGTCAAAACATGGAGCAATCAAGATAGGCAACAGTACAAAAAGGGCAAGGCAAAGACTCAGAAAACGTGACGGCAAGGCAGTGGTCAAAATACACAAGAAGGCAAACATGAAGAAACGCTCAGTAAGTCACAAGGATGCACTACTTCACAACCCTACAATACTAAGCCCGGGCTTAAATGCCATCTACCACAGGTGTTGTAAGTTAGTACTCAGGAGATCATGAATGCTGATTGGTGGATTGAACAGAGTCCTTAGTCACATGTGTTCTCTGGGACTGCTGGGAAATGGAGTCCGTGTTGGATTCCGGTTGTGACTGAGTAGTCGCGTGATCTCCCAAGGGCTGCTGGGAAGTGAAGTCCGTGGAATGCATGACAAATTCAAACATTGAATTTCAGAGAAGCTGTTCAGAGATTCTGTGCAGCTGAAAACAGTGGAGAAGAGACACTTCCATACATGTTACATTATTTAAGTAAGTAAGCCACCTAGTATTTATTCAGGAAAAATACTTCTCATTAAATGAGCATATATACATGTGCTTTTAGAAACTGAAAGCTTTACTTCAGGCAATTATGCATGTGGTTGGCATGACGTATTCCTGTTATAATAAAACTGAATAACATGTATTTTTACACTCTTTCTCAATAATAACTTTCAAGGTTCAGTATAATCAATATAGTATAGTTGAAATTCATTTGAATGTTCATTTAAAAGCTGTCCACAATATTATACGTTTATGTAACTGAATCAATGCAATAATTAAAAAATAGATAAAAATAAGAGAGTGCTTATATGGATTAAATGGAGGGATTGGTGAGCTTTATATAATATAATGAATAAATCCATTCATGACAACGATGCAATGCCCAGATGCAAGCTTAGATGGCGGTAGTATTGCATATTGTAAGATTTTCTTTTATTTCTCTGTTCTGACAAAACTGACTCATTGATCAATAATCAATGATTTGGATCCAGCTTCTGACAGCAAGGGGTAATATTACTTTACACAGTAATTCTCAGGGTTACTAATTATTAGAATATGTCTGAACACTAAACTACTATAATACATCTTTAAAAAAAGTATGATGGAGGTGGGTGAATGTCCAATTGGCTGCACAATTTTATTTAAATATTATTTTATGTAAGCCACTTGTTTTTAATTCTGTCATTGACTAGATTACATACATACGTATAGCACTTTACTTGGACAGCCCAGTAGATGTAGCTGTTTAACTTATATATAACTTTGATTCTACTGAGTATCTATTAAATTCACCAGCTACATTTATGCAAAGGAATACTGTAAGCATATAGCCATAGAACAGAGCCAAAAAATCAAAATAAAGAAACAAGTCAAACTGTGGACTACCTGGGGGACCCTGAGGACTGTTTTGTGAACCACAGCTCTGGGGGACCAATGTTTTGCCACTCATTGTAACATGATGATAAGTAATATTGTAGTGAAATGCTCTGAAAGACAAAAAGTACATACACTGAACCAATAAAAAGTTATTTTTAGTCATTGTGGCCCTTCTCAGACTTGAGGATAATTTACTCCTGATATTAAAAAACACAGTTGCAATAATATTGTAATCCATTGTTACTACACTGCAGCAGAACTGACCTGACAAAACTGGGCCTAATATACTGTAGGTGTAAATGGATAGTTTAGGGTGAGGGCATTTTTTCCTGCTAAACAAGCTGGACCACTTCATTGTAATAGTGTAAACGACTAAAGCATTTCTTTTTTTTCTGCCTACAACTATTGTGGTGTTATAAAAGAACACCAACACTACATTTTATCACTGTGAGCATGAAAAGTAGCATTTGGAGAAGCAACAACTGCTGATATATTTTGCAAATGACAAACTAAAACGTATGGGTGCTCAGTAACCAGGACATTAAAAATGTCTTTGTTCATGAAAACCCTTTTCATTATATGCAGCGTGTGAAATCATATGCTCACCACCATAAAAGATGATCTTATCTGTTTATACATATACAAGAAGAGGCAATGAACAAATAAATAAAACAAGATATACTTTGTTAAAGGTCAGAGATTCCATAAATATAGTTTATTTTATAAATATAGTATATGTTTTTTCCAGTACTTACTTTAAACAGAAGGAAAGATCTCTAAAAAGTTGAATAATTTCTATATGATGACAGCTCATCCAGTACCATCTTGAAGTTCAGAGTTGTGTGTCTTTCTTACTGTCTTTGGTTCCACGCCCATATTACAAAACATCTCATACCTTCTCTAGAGTGCAGGAATCACGTTTTATATATATATAAGAAGCTGTATTCTCAGACAGTGTGAATCTTCTGAAGGATATTGCAATTTTGCTTACTTGTACACATGTAAATTTATGTTAATAATTGTGACCATCCAATGAATAATGATCCATTGCATTGCTAATTTCTAATTTATATACACTTTTTGTCCAATTTGTCAGAATATGCTACTCCTTCAGACTGTATTAGTCCCTTTCTACCCCATTTATCATCAATCAGCGCAGCACAGCAGTGATATTGACATAGCAGTTGGTATGAGTGTATGAGGCAAAGAGGTGTTGGTGGGGTTTTTACACACTATGTTTTACTAAGATTTGTATGTGTGTATGTTGTTGTCTTTTTTCTATATCATTTGAGCACAGCAGCCACTCTTCACTTTATTTGAAACACTCATGACAAATGGAGCAAATGAGCCAACTGAAACATTCCAAAATCACTTGAAATAATATATCTTCACAATAATGTACGTTAAATTTAGAGGTAACCCTCACTGCAAAATTTTGTCCAGCGCCTTTGTGATGATGTCAGTGGCCAGGGAACACCACCAAGAGTTTTTAAGACATTACACCTCATAAGAGAGAGAGACATTGCAAGAGTTTATTGATTATTGATTTCATGGAAATGGTGGCACATTATGTAAAACCTGTAGAGAGAAAAGAGAGTTAATTAAAGCTATAGCTAAATGTGAATGTGAATATAACTACCAGTATAGAAATGAGAAAGGGCCATGTAAATAGTGTTGAAATTGTATATACATATACTGCTGGTTGATGGTAAGCCAGTGGTTTATTGTCACCCCTATAATCTGTGTTGGCATGTTCCAGCCTCAATTAGAGTGGGTGTTACAGTATAAACCAGACTCTAGGGGTTACTTAAGATAGTCAAGGCGCAGGCTCAAGGGAAACATAATGTGTACTCTCTTTGGCAACGTGGCCTCTAGCCATATCTATGTGCACAAAACTGATGTTTAGGCTACTAGCATGAGCGACTGCTGGGTCTTAGATAAGGAGCTAACAGATCCTGTTTAAGAACCAATTTTACTTTTAAGCCTTAAATAAGGCTGTAAATATGTAAATTAGTGCTCTTTAACTTATCTGGAAATGTATGCAACATTATTTGCAGGGCAACCCAAAGCTTCTAGTGTGAGGTAGTCTCACACTACTGGTGACACTGTGTCCCACTATATGGTGATGACAGTGCAGCACAACAACCTTGTGATTATCTTGGTCCATGCTTTCTCATTAAGAACATTTACTCACAGATTTTTTCTGGACCTGAGGCCATTTCTGTCAGACAGTTAGGTTCACTAACCCAGGAGAGAAAAATAACTGTAGGTTTCATGTTTGATATGTCTTGAGTTACTTGAGTGCAGGTCTGATGTTATGAGCTTATTACAATTTTTGTTTTTAACCATATATTTTTTTTTTGCTTTAATTTGGGATGACTTTATCCTGCTTTAACCCACCAATATACTGTCGATGCCAATACATGGGGAATAACAGGTGAACTTTAAAAGGGGAAAAAGGACTTACCTGAAATGAGTTTGTCCATACAAATTCATGTGAAACAGCACCTAATGCTCATGCTGTTCTGGACTGCAGGCAAGCCAGTTTAGCACCCGTATTCTTTTTATATGGAGCAATGCTGTTGTAATACATGCAGAACGTGGTTTGGCATCATGTTGGTGAAATAAGCAAAGTGTTCCCTGAAAAAGACGTCATCTGGATGGCAGCATACATTGCGAAAACGTGTATATGTCACGCAGCATTAATGGCGCCTTCACAGATGTGCCAGTCACCCATGTCATGTGTACTAATGCATTCCTATACCATCATGAATACTGGCTTTTACACTGTGCTCTGATAACAAGCTGAGCGGTCTTTTGATCTCGTCCCTTACATACAGAGATTTCTCCAGATTCCCTGAATGTTTTCATTTTATTATGTACCGTAGACGATGAAAAGCAAATATTCTCTATTTTACGTTTTTACCCCTCCTCATCTTCACTTCTGAAAGCCTCTCTGAACACCAGGTGTTTTTTTTTTTTTTTTGGAATGTGTTGTTACCATCAAATTCAAATGGGCATAGATTTGTTGTCTTTTTGCAATTTTCAATGAAATATAGGGTTTAAATGATTGCACATCATTGAATTTTGTATTTATTCATTTTTTGCATAGCTGGAAGTGTGTGTGTGTGTGTGTGTGTGTGTGTGTGTGTGTGTGTGTGTGTGTGTGTGTGTAAATACATTAGTTATTGCCCAAATGATATCTGATATCTGACAGATTATTATTATTATTATTATTATTATTATTATTACAGCAGGGTAAGTCATTTGTTAAAATACTATAAGCTAAACTGATCTTTAATCTCTCACACATATAGACACAGCGGTCCAGATTCTCCAAATGCAGGACCAGATTTACCATGACATTTAGAGTAAATAGTACAGTGGCAACATGTGTGCTCATTCATAAACAAGGATTATGTGAGGTGTCAATATTATTTAATTCAAATGTCGTTTTTCATTAAATATGTCAGTAGCGATTCAGAACATGATCCTGCAAAAAACAATGTCTGCATCACTCTGGCAGTAATTTCCCCAAATGAAGCCAATGTGGATTTTATGAGCTTCTCTGATATTTTATGTATCCAAACACAAACTGTTACTGTAGGAGAACAAAGGAAAAAAAAGTCTTGCATGAGCAGAAATTCAGACTGAAAGACTTAACTGAAACTGAACTTAAAACAGCCTCTTCTTCTTGTATTACAGTCAATGTCTGGTGAATTCACACCCTGCGTATAGAAAATAGGCTTACAGTGGATTTTAAAAATAATAAAATTTACACATTTAAAATGTAACTAGTGAAAATTCACTTCTTTCAAGTATTTTTCACTGGTTGGTTAAAATTCCACAAGTAAATATTTTACATTTTCCCATGTGTAAACAAACTTTCTGATATCAATAGTTGAACCTTTACTAGCTCAAAATGAATTTTCACATGTGTAAATTGAATTCTTTCAGATTTCATTGAGAACTAATCCACAAATGCCTCTCTGTCCAAGATTTTGTGCCCAGCTGAACATTCTGCTGCTCCATCCTCACCCAGGAGATCAACCTTAAAACTGATATTATGAAGATGCATTATGTGTGTTCTATACAATAAAATGGAAATAATCTGTTGTCACTGCTAATGATATTTGTGGAGGGTGAACACACCACCTCTGCTTACTAAGCTATTCACTCACACTTGAATTTACCATAACTAGTTTAACATGTACTAAATGGTGGTAGATATAGCATAGTGAATAATATCACTGCCCTCTATGCAGCAGACATTTGAGACAAAAATATTCTACTTATGCTGGTGAAGTTACACAATTAGCCGGATGAGGGAGCTGTAGCACAAATGTTAGATTCTGGACAATGGAAAGAAAAAAGTTTCAAGTGTGTCAGCAAAAGATTCAAGTAGCAGTGAACGTATGAGATAAGCCTGCTAATAAAACAGAAGCTAGATATGTTTATTCCTACAGGAAGTCTTCGCAGAAGATCTGTATGTGAATATTTTTCCTTTTTTTATGTTGTATGTGCTCTGCCTGGTCTCCTATTGCAATGCTGATATTTTATTGCTATTTTCTCTCAACCCAGGTTTAACTCTGCCACAAGAATAGAATATAACAATATGCTCATTTATTACGCAATAAGGTAACACAAATAAACTGACCAAAGCATCATTTTTATTTGTAATAAGTTGCATAAAGAACATCAGTATGTGGTAACATGATAAAATGTCTCACTTTACAGACTGAAAGAAGTTTTTATAGGACCTAAACTATGTTGAGTAACCAAGGAGATGACTTAACTGTCCTTTGTACCTCCATGCTTTCTTAGCCTGCCAGTAGAAGTTCATTGACCCTGTTTCCATGGTGATTATGACTGTAACTGTGTTTATGACTGTATCCTTAAAGAGCAGGCCACCCAACCGGTCTGCAGCTGAATTGTGCCCCAAGGGGTTTGACTTGATTCTAGTTAAGCAAATTTGTTTTGCAGCTTTATTTGAATATGGAAGCAAATGTAAACACAATTTGACATAAGACGATTGTTGCACTTATTACATTCACACTGTTTGTACATTGAAAAAAAATGTGCACAGTGCCTTTGTTTGTCTGCCACAGGAAGCCTGGTAGGGCTCAATAAACTGCAGCAGCTGACTCTTTAGTGGACCTCCACATGAACCTGATCCAAACACAAACACACTCCATGAATGTTTCACAAATTCACATTTACACAGATTCACAGAAACGTGGTGTAGGAGTTGGTGGAAGTGGAGACAGGAATATGAGTGATATGATAATGACTGTAGATCTCTCAAAACCTGTGCTATACAGCATATCCTCCTGGGTCCTAGACTTCCTGACCAACAGGCCGCAGTCTGTGAGGATCCACAACATCTCCTCCCCCACCATAACCCTCAGCACTGGTTCCCCTCAGGGCTGTGTGTTGAGCCCCCTCCTGTTTACGCTGCTTACATATGACTGCTCACCTATCCATCCAGGCTGTCATATGGTGAAGTTTGCGGACGACACAGCAGTGGTTGGATGCATCACAAACAGAGATGAGTCCAACTACAGGCAGGAGGTGGAACACCTGGAGGGTTGGTGCAGAGAAAACAACCTCTGCATCAACGTAAAGAAGACGAAGGAGATGATTGTGGACTTCAGAAGGGGCCATCATGACCACCTCCCTCTGCACATTGGAGGTTCTGAGGTGGAAGTGGTTGACAGCTACAGGTACTTGGGTGTGCACCTGAGCAGCAACCTCACCTGGAGCAACAACACTTCCACTCTGGTCAGGAAGGCACATCAGCGGCTCTACTTCCTCAGGAGGCTGAGACGAGCTGGACTCGGGAGGGCAGTCCTCACCTCCTTCTACAGATGTGTGGTGGAGAGCGTCGTGTGCTCCAGCATCAACGTGTGGCATGGAAGCTGCTCTGCTGCAGATAGGAAAGCACTGCAGAGGGTGGTGAAGGCTGCACAGAGGATTGCTGGAGTCAGCCTCCCCAGCACCACAGACATTTACACCTCCAGATGCAGGAAAAGGGCTACCTGCATCAGGAAGGATCCCACCCACCCAGCACATGCACTTTTTGTCCCGCTCCCCTCAGGCAGGAGGCTGCGGAGCATCAAGTGCAAAACAACCAGACTCAGAAACAGCTTCATACCAGAAGCTGTAAGGCTCCTAAATTCCAACTGACACTTACAAGAACAAGTACTGTTACAAACCCTGTCACTTTAAACCGCACTGAGACACTTTATCTAGACACTTTACTGCTCTAATTCAATATCATGCTGCTATAGCAAACTTGCACTCTGGACTTCATATTGCTGCTAACTTCCTACTCTCCTACTCTCCCTCTCTTGTGTACTTCTATTTATTTATCTATTTTAATAACAGCTCTTGGGTGTAAACTGGACCATGAGATCTTAATTTCGTTCCACCTCATGTACCATGTGATGCGAATGACAATAAAATCTCCTTGAATCCTTGAATCAAATCCAACGTTATCTAGCAGAATACGATCATTATGGTCTGCAGCTACCTATCCAAAGCAACATGTCTGAGCAGGGAAACACACTTTCCAGGCTTTGGGAACAACATGTCCTGTAACAATGCAGAATGACTCACCAGTGACGTTCACTGCTCAAATAGAAAACATGCACGGCTATGTTTCATCTGGGAAAACTTGTCAGAAGCTGCTCTCTCAAAGTGCAACTACCCAGTAATGAATTCAAGTGATAGCAGTGCTAGGGCAGACAAGGAAAGCAGAAGAGTTTTTTTTTTTCAAAAGTTTTTTTTTTAGCTCCACTCACGGTTGGCCATATTTTTCTCTTGAACCTCTTTGGATTGAAGGAGCAGTCTTTGTCCTTTCTAGACTGAATGATGTTGAAATCCTCTGGCTGGTGTCATAAATGTTTATTCTCTAATTTCTGCTCTAATGTTTGGAACTTTCATTTCATCAAATTTAACTTTCATTATGCTTTTAACTTGACTCATTATAGTGCTGTCGCCTCACAGCGAGGAGGGCCTGGGTTTGATTCCCCTGCCGGGTGACCGGGGTCCTCTCTGTGTGGAGTTTGCATGTTCTCCCCGTGTCTGTGTGGGTTTCCTCCGGGTTCTCCGGTTTCCTCCCACAGTCCAAAGACATGCAGTCAGGCCAATTGGACATGCTAAATTACCCTTGGGTGTGAGTGACTGTCTGTGTCTGTCTGTCTGCCCTGCGATGGACTGGCGACCTGTCCAGGGTGTATCCTGCCTTCTGCCCGATGACTGCTGAGATCCAAACCCCAACCACCCCCCACCCCCTCCCCCCGCCCCCCCCCCCCCCCCCCCCGCGACCCTGGCGGAGAAGCGGCTTAGAAAATGGATGGATGCATGGAAAAAAAGACTAAATCTGCCATTTTATCTGTATTTGTTGGAGTAATATCTTCAGAGGACTTTGATGTTACTTTTACTGTTTGTGATGTCAAGGTGTCAGAACTGTACTTTCTTACTAAAACTGTTCCTCCTCTTTCATCTTTTTGTGTTGTTTACCTGTGGAAGTGAGAGTAACTGCATAATAATCCAACCTTCTAAAAGAAGAGTGACACACTGATGTGTGAGCATCTGGAATGTTACAAAAGCACTGGAACAAAACATGCATGCCACCAATGGGAGTCAGCAGAATGACGAGTCTCATGCTTTTTCATGGCTTAAATTGCATTACCCAATTACTTTTGAAATAAAAACCAATAAAAAACACACACACACACACACACACACACACACACACACACACACACACACACACACACACATTTTCTAAGCCACTTCCCTTCACCCCTGAGGGAGGAGTGCTGGAGCCTATCCCAGTGGTCACTGGGCAGAAGGCAGGAACCAATAAAATAGTCCTTCACAAATAACATTCTGTGAAAATGATCTGGAACAATACGTTTGCAATCATGTATCCTTTTATTGTAGTGTTTTCACTGTCTTCCTGGAGTTTCTGTGAAACAAATCAAGTTGCTCTTCTGGAAATCCTTACTAACTCTCATTGTGATCTCATGTTTCCCTGAGTTGGCCAATAACCAGTCACACAGATGCAAACGTGGTCCAATCGCTGTCATTCTTAAGAATCACCTTATTTCAGGTCCGCCCTCTCCGTCAGTGCAACAGTATAAAAATGGGGTGGGACCAGCTGAAATGAAAACAACTGCCAACATCAGACGAAGCCAGAGGAATTATTTAAGGTAATGTAACCCAGGCATTAATCTTTTGATATCAGTTCTGTCATCTGTAGACTATTGATAAACAGCGTAAAAAGATACGCTAAAGAAGCAAAGCTGCTTTCAAATTTTGAGATATTTTGACTTCAGTAATAATTTGGTGAGGCAGATTGTCATTCTGTTAAAGTACTATTCAAAATGTAATTAAATCAAATATTAAGGCAGCCCAAACACTATTTAATTTAAATCAACATGTTTTACAGTGTACGTAAAACAGTACAGTGCATCATTTTACAGTGTATCTTGGTGTCTTACTTTATTTGATGTTTCCTTCAACAGAAATAGTTTCTTGGTATATTTGTAAGACACCTGAATCATTGATCAAAGTAAAATCACTGACTACACAGCATATTTGAATGAATAATTAGCATTTTGGCTAAATTTAGATTCAACAGTCAAATAGTAGAATGTTATGCAGCAACAAATGAGCATAAAATAGCTTACCTCCAGTCTGCTGGTGTAGAATCAGGTATTATGTACAACCAGGGTAAGTACCTGATTACGATTTCCAGAAAAACTCTGCATATCTCAGTTCAGACAGTAAAAATAAAGTATATCCTAAAATTTGTGTAGATTTTCTAAATTCTGAATTTTATGAAAACCTTGAAATGTTTCTTGTGAGGGAGATTCTTCTTCAAATTTCTCTTCTGGCAGCAAACCCCCTTCCAAAAAATGGAAAACTCATCAAATCTACATGACACGTGACATATTTATCATTTAAAATAGAACATTTCCGTGAAAGACAATGAGTTTGCATGTATGTGATTTGAATGTAATTCTGATGGTAATCATTTTTATAATGTACCTGTAAACTGACTGATGTCTTTTTTTCTGTAATTAAAAACACAAATAACTGTCTATTAAGTAAATTGGTAAGTTACTGTAATTATACCAGTTTTATTATGATGTTATGTAAATTCATTTGCTTGGACTATTATTATTAGGGTTCAGTCACATACTGCATTCAACCCTAATGGAATTGTCAAGAATTTTCTTATTCTTCTTTTTCTTCCCTGAAACGAAACGCACAGCCCAAACCGTAAGTCCTAGAGACACTAAACTTGGTCAGTAGGTAGTAGTCCCTCCCGCTACTCCGCGCACGACATCAGCCCAGTGATCTCCTAAACCAGATTTGTGCCAGGCAAGCCATTTTTTTCCCCAGGTTTCTTGGGTCCAAACAAATCACTTTGCCGTTTGGACTGTTTAGCTGCACCCACTTAGATTTTGAGCTAATTTGCATAATATGCAAAACGTACTTTTGCAAACTAGTCCTAAAATTTTTGGCTGATCCTCATATCTTTGGTGTCGAAAAATTCAGAAGAGCCTGAAACTCAATAATTATCAAAAACATTTTGAATTTTCTAAACAGCATGGCTGTCATATGCAAATTAATTTATATATAGAATATTATGAGGTGGCCATTCGATTTTTATACACATATTTAATTAGGGGGCGGAGCCAATGCTACATAGCTGTTTCTCAGGATTTGTACATCCAATCAAGCTGAAACTTTGCATGCAGCATCAACTAGAAATACTATAAGTGAAAAACACTTAAAAATCAATTAAAATGCTATTACAATGTTATTATAAGATTGACAAAAATGTAATTGGTGCCTTTTGACTCAGTTCACTCACATGGACAACTTTCATGTTATTTCAGAAATTGCTCTGTTTTTCTGGTATTTTGGCTTATTCATTCAAAGACTACATTATACAAAGGCTTCTTATACAAAGGTCAATCTGACCAAAACTTGGTAAACATCTTTGGAAATGGTCTCTGATCAACAGTCATACCATATTGAGGCCTTTTGACTGATTCTGACCCAGTTTCTCTGAGCTGCTCTACACCTAAAGGGCCCATTATGACTGCATTAAGCCTCACTATGGCCTACATCAAGCCAATGGCTTAAATACTGAACCAGTCCACTGTGCAAGTGGTACTATGTGAGAAATGCTGCCAATGGTCATGTAGTTCTGACATCTATGTTGAAAACCTCTTGGATGTTCTACAAACCAGTGTAGCTCAGTACATATGAATGGAAACTTATAATGTGGGTAAAGACCTCTGCTCGTTGTTTGACAACTGAAGGCCTTTTGATGAACTGACCTCATTTCAGTTCTATTCACTCTGCCTATGAATAAGATCCGAACAGCTTGAGGCCTTTTTAGGCTGAATGAACTAAACCTGCAGAAGGGACCGTACTGCTGGTGCCTGCTTGAACCTGCTCAGCGCCGCTTGTGGCTATATTTCTTCTTCTTCTTCTTCTTCTTCTTCTTCTTCTTCTTCTTCTTATTATTATTATTATTATTATTATTATTACATAAATCAACCAATTCAAACATTGGTAAGTGTACAAACCATTTATTTGTGGATGTAAAAAAAACAAACAAAACTGACCTGCAAAACCCATAAATATGCTCATTTATCATCTCACTGAAGCATTTGAAGTAAAACTTAAGTGAACAACTTAAGTGAACAACATTCTGTTCTGGCAATAGGAAGCAAAAGGAGGGTTCTTGCACATGTAAAACCATTGGTCATATTCCGATCTGTATGTAAGCATCGCTTGGAAAAGTATCTTCCAATTGTTTCTGCTTTTTCTGCTGTATATCCATTGTTTTTTTTTCTTTTTTCCTAGATGGCACATTCACATTCTTTCAAGTTCTCTTTAAAAAATGCGCCTAGAAATTATCAAGTCAACTGTACTTCATCTGGGACAATATTAGAGTCATTAGAATCATCTGAAAAGTTCAAAGAAATTGTGAAGAACTGTACTTTTGTCATTGAAAGACAATACTCCTCCACTGATTGTGCCATTGCAAAGCACTTTCCCTGTGAATTAATCAGAGAAGGAGAAATGCTTACCATACACACCATTATGGATAAAACGTGTGAAGGTGCAAATGTAAAGGACGAAAAACCCCAGGATGATGGAGATCGTCAAAAGACAATAGGAGTTAGTGGGGAGTTGGTCGTCTTTGCTATAAATTCTAAAGGGGGCAGAAATGCAAAGAGCAAACAAATTCTCAGGAATAACTATTTGAAAAATGTCACAACTCTGTGTGTGTATGCATACAGTAATGAGACAATTAAATCAGCCTTGGAGAGAGATGGACGTTTTGCTGACATTGTATTTCAAGACAAATGTATGCTGTGCGATACTAATGATAAAACTGAATTAGAGATCAATCAAAATGTCAACAGTCTTCATGGACATAATTATGAAATATGTCTGCCCCGTGTGAAAGAGAGCCACAAGCCAGAAAAAGAAGCATGTGCATTGGTGCCCAAAACTGACAATTCCACAGCCAGTGAAGCTCCTGAGACCAGTAAAGTTAAATCAGAAAGCACAAACATGACCAGAAAGAACACATCAGGAAAAACAATGTCACAAAAGGAAACAAGCAATAGGCCAGACTATGGAGAAATTATGACCATCTTGCGTTGCCAGTTTGGTGATCTGGTGAAGCACATGCAAAAGAGAAGTTCCTCTGAGCCTTCAGAACTACAACTAATAAAAAAGGACTTTGTCAAAAATACACAATCATTCTTGGATATGTGTCAGCTGGAGAAACTAGTGCATTTGGGCACTTCGGTCGGTAGGATCAAAGTTGGAGATGAACATGGCACAGGCTTTCTTCTCTTTGATGATTTCATCCTCACAAATGAACATGTAATTGCAAAAAGTTACGACAGCAATGCAAATAAGCTCACAAATCCAGCTACAATTAATTTTGACCTGGGAAATAAAAGAACATTAGATGAAGAACTCCCATTGTTGTCAACTGTTTTTGCATGTTGGAAGGGCCGAGACAATCATCGAAGATATGTTGACTTTGCTCTCCTAAAGCTGCAGGAGCATTCTGAGGACATTTCAAAATTACCCAGACTGCTTCATGAGTTCACTTCAAGACAAAACATTCAAGGAATATGTATCATTGGTCACCCTGGAGCTGGTAAGAAGATGATGGATGTGTCCTGCATAGTCCCTCATAGGGAAACTGGGCCAGCAGCAGGAAACTCTATTTATGTCAGTGTGAAATTTCAAGCTGACTACTCAGTGTTTGAAGTCGTCGGGGAAGGAACCTTCATTGCAACATACAACACTTGCTTCCTTGAAGGCTCCTCTGGATCTCCTGTTTTTGATGAAGACTGCAAACTCATTGCAATGCATACTGGTGGATTTTTCACTGATATGAATAAGGACCATATCATTGAGTTTGGCATTCCTCTCTATTCTATCATTTGGAACATCATAAGCCAGTTGTCTTCCAGAGATTCTCTGAATGAGATGCTCACATTCATTAAGGAGGCAGCAAAGAATGAGTCTTTAGAGGAATATCTAACAGCATGTATTAAAGAATTGGTGGTACGACCGCTACCTTTAGACAAAAGTGAAAAATTGTTAGCCAGAATTTGCATTGAGGCAGAAAGGAATCAGAGGCTAAATCTGCTCCAGATGATAAAAGAAATGTTTGACACCAATAAGATGTCACCGGAATATGCAAAGGAAAATTCAACTGAGTAGTATTTTATGTTAATTGTTAAAAATATGTTAAAATCTTACTGCCTTTAAAATAGCTTCATCATTATTGAATATAAGTAGTAATCCAGGTCCATGTCAAAAACTTTCACATTTATAGATTTTACTGAGCACTAAAGGAGTGCAGGAACCATGATACAGTCCCGTTAAGAGGCAATGTGGTCCACCCTGAGCAGCCTCCAGATGCATTGCTGATGTATCATCCCTGCACAGATTTCCGTCACTCTAAATCTGAGACTGCACTGAGAATCAACACATCAGTTTTAATGTGTCATTAGAAACTAAGCCTTTGACATTTTGAAGAAATGATGACAGTACAATTTAATGAAAATACCAATGTCATGCCAGTCACAATATATATTTAGTCTGCACTGTAAAAAAACACAAGTGTACATTTATTATGACAAATGGATAGCCATATATGTGTTTAGTGATAATGTTAATCACTTTTTTATATGTTGAAGTGGGCCATAATATATGTCTGTATGTAATGCATGCTTATTAGGAATATTGTCATTTATAGTTAGAACTTAAATGCCTCAGTAAGTTCTGGATACTCTTGAATGCAAAAGTTTAGGTGCCTCTGGACAGATGAATTTTTTTGATTTTTGAAGTTAAAGATTCCACTTTGTGTCTGTAATAACTGTGTAGTTAGACATGAACAACATATGCAATAACAGTGCAAGTACTGATGATTGTCAATGTTTCCTGAGGAAAACATTTGATTTGTGTATGTATGTGGCTTGTAAGACTTACTGCTCATTGGCTGAATGAATAAGGACATTTATTTTTAGAAAATCCAATAAACTACTAAACATTCAACACAGATCACACAGTTGCACTACTATGTTGTGATGTAAATACAACAAATCTGTCTCATATGCCATGTAAATATGCAAATAAATCTACTTTTACTATGTTTCTCTTGTATTTTTACTTATGTGTAGATTTCTTTTTTTCTGCATAGTTTATGGAAGTTTATGTGAAATTATATCTTACCACTGAAACACTGCAATTTACCTTCAGGAGCAAGAAATTTCTTTCTTTCTTTCTTTCTTTCTTTCTTGGGACCTTAAAAGTACAGAAGAAATGTAAACTTTTAGCAGATTATTTATTGTACTGTCCTAGAGCTCCATTTCTATACATTCTATGAATTTCATTTCTATATGTTATTGTTGTCCTCTGTAATTGATCCTGTCAGCTTCAGACTTGTCCTTCTCAGATGGAGGCAAACACATTACTGAAGCTAGGATGGTCAGAATACGGATTATTTTGGTAAATAACATTTCTATACTTACATTTATGGCAATTACAGTATAATACTAATTCATAATTCACACAATAATCCAAGTATGTTACTAAATAATGTTTAAGCTTGCACTCGTTCAGAATCCAGAACTCATTTCAGTTTAAAGTTTTGGGACAAACATTATCTTGCAGCAGGCATATGACCCCACACATACAGTATTGTGCAAAAGTTTTAGGCCTCTAAGCAAATTTTTAAACAATTCAAATAAATTCAAATAAACATAAAACTAATAAACAGTAACAAGAATTTCTCGGGTCCATATTTTTCCTGGACACCTTCACAGCCGCCACAGAGACTCGTTAATATCATCAATGACATCATGAGCTCAATTTACTGAGCACTGATTGGTCAAACCAGGAGCTGCTTTTTAACTACATATAATACTGGACTTCCTCGAGGAGAGGCTTGGAGATGGGTACACACACACACACTCTCACAAACATCCAGATAATCACTGTTTATATATATATATATATATATATATATATATATATATATATATATATATATAAACAAAATGTATAGAATAGTAATTAATAACGAATTTTATTTATATATATATAATCATTACGTAATATTCTATACATTTTGTTTATTCAAATATTTACACTTTTCTCAGCAAATAAACACAAACTATATGTGTTTATGTGTCTTGGGTGCCTAAGACTTTCGCACAGTACTGTATGTATATGGAAACAGCATCATCACTCACATTATATTATTTAAATGCAATTTGAAATGGCTGTGAAAATGGCGTGGGAAAAATAAACACTGAGCTGGATGGAATGAAGTTACTTTAGCTTTTAAGCAATTAATTTAAATGTTATATTCAAGAAACATCAAAATTGAGCACAGCTCTAGTTATATTAAAGAGCTGTCATCAGCAGCAATAATAATAATAATAATAACAATAAGAACAAAAGGCAGTTATACATTTTTTTTGTCAGACAATGAAGTTAAAAATAAAAGTGGAAACACAATACAAAAACAATAATAATGCAATAAATACAAAATAAAGTATATATATTATAATTGCAACAGTGCTTGATGAGATTATAAATGTTCATTTTAAGAAACGTACCAAACTTGACAGCTTAAATGAAGATAATATTGAGTTGCACAGTTTAGAAGCAGAACAGAGTCTTTGATTTATGCATTTTATTGAAGGTATTTGCTGGTCATTATCTACAGATCTAAGATCACATGCTGGAAACCTAACAGGTGCTTGATGATGCTACTGTTTTTCTATAAGAGTTTCGCCAACAGTTGACAGAACAGTGAAAATGTCATAATTTGTGTGATGTATGAATAAAAATGGTCTCTTTGGGTCTAAACCTTTACTGAGCAGTAAGTGTAAAATGTGACACACACACACATCTTCTAAGCCGCTTCTATTTCAGTGCTGGAGCCTATCCCAGAGCTCATTGGGGGGAAGGCAGGATACACCCTGAACAGGTCGCCAGTCCATCGCAGAGCAGACAGACAGACACAGTCACTCACACCTAGATGAAATTTAGCATGTCCAACTGGCCTGACTGCAGGAGGAAACCGGAGAACCTGGAGGAAACCCACACAGACACGGGGAGAACATGCAAACTCCACACAGAGAGGACCCCGGTCACCCGGCAGGGGAATCGAACCCAGGCCCACCTTGCTGTGAGGCGACCATGCTGCCGTAAAATGTGACCTTATTTGTAAATATAACATTTGCTTATAAGCAGAACATTCCTTAAAGTCAACGGTCTTTGAATAATAAAGCAGGTAATACAAAGATAATGCACAAATAATGACATTGACTGAGTAAATGATAGTTTAAATGATTGAGAGGAGATAATGGCAATAATGGAGAGACAGTCAGACACACACACACCATCTAAACCGCATATCTTTCAGGGTTATGGTGAAGAGTTAGACATTGGATTTAAAAAAAAAAAGGAAATTAGCATTTTGGGTTGCATATGTAGTTATGTTGTGAATTTCCCTGTTGTGGGACTAATAAAGGATTATCTTATCTTATTTTGTCTTATGTAATACTGTTTATAGGAGACAGATACTGCTAATTACAGAGCTTTTGACATTACATGTTGATAGGCTGGTACAAACCTGTGACAGACAGCTGTAGTAGCTCTAAAGGGAATGGGAAATCACTTGTTTAATGAGGATGTGAGACACAGAATTATATTAAATGAAGCTTGGCTATTAATTTATGATTTTCTTTATATCCACAGCATGAACTTTGTACAGCTGGAATGAACCATCCTCATCTGTTTCCTTTTCTATCTGCTCCAGATCTTCCTCTGTCTTCTTCTAGTGTCCTTCCTCTGTCTTCTCCAGCTCCTCTTGAATTTTCTCTCTTTGTGCCATGTGTTTCTTTCTGTGAGCCTCAAGGTGCATTGCCTTAATCATAAGCTGTCTGTTCATATCTAACAAGGTCTCTATGCTCTCCAGTATCTCTTCAACTTCCTTTCTCCTCTCAGTTTTCTTCCTTTGAGCCTTCTGGTACATCTTATTAGTGTAGGGCTTTCCTCCATTCTTCTCCAACAGAGTTTCTATTTTCTCCAGCAGCTCTATGACCTGAGCGCGGTCTCCTCTCTCCAGATTATTAAAGACATGATAAACACCTGCACAGCTGTGGATGAGTCCCTGTAACTCAAAACACAAATCCTCTGTGGTCTCTCTGTAGTCCCTCCCATTTATGTCTCCATGGGTAACCAGGACGATGCACCGTGTTGCAAATTCCTCTCCAAAGTTTTCCTTTAGTTGGTTAATATTTTCAGGAGACCAAATGATTATGGGAGACCGTATTACAAGCAGAAACACATGAGGACCAGGGCTACACAGAGACATGCACTCCTCAAACTGCTCACGGCTCCATGAGGAATTAGCTCCCAGGGGGATTCCCTTGGTGTCGGTCACAGTTATGGTTTTATTTCCCACCATTGCATCTCGTCTTTTGCATTCTGTGGAACTGGTGAGGAAGTCTGTCCCAAATGCTTCTCTGCCCAGGATGGTGTTTCCTGATGCACTTTTTCCTGCTCCAGCTGTGCCCAACAGCACAATCCTCAGATCAGACACTGAGAAAACAGAGTAAATCTTCTTTACACATCAGTAATTTTGTAGGTGGTAATAATAATAATAATAATAATAATAATAATAATAATAATAATAATAATACATTTTGATATCTACACACATGACAAATCAAGAAATTTTCTACTCTGTGCAGTCAATGGAAGTTGCAGGAACCACTGTATTTACAGACTTGACATCACAGAAATGTGATATGTGGTGGCCACAGGATAAATAAGATATATTCAATCTTCCAATTTAATTTATTATGAAAAAGCTGTGAAAAAATCTCTATGAAAACAGCTAAATTTCTGGATTTATTTTTTATATTAATGATGACTAATCTTATTGGCTGTAGACGGTTGGACTGTACTTTGTGCACTGTGAAGTGAGCTTCACCATGGCTGTGAGTATTGAGAGACCTTTTTAGCGTGTTTACGCTAGAAAACACACCAGATCAAAACTATTATTATTATTATTATTATTATTATTATTATCAGTAGTAGTAGTAATAGTGACAGTGATAACAGTACTGATAGTGGCAATAGTGATAGCAGTAATAGTAGTAGTAATAGTAGTACTAGCAGTAATAGTAGTGTAGTGAGCACCATCATCTAGTTGAGCCAAAGTCAATTCTGTTTTTACAAGAACTTTTCATGTCACCCAAAACTAAAAGCTTTGGCTCATCAAAGTCTGGACTAAGAGGCATGAACAGGAATAAATTGTCTAACAAGTTCTGCAGCTCAGAAGGAAGTTACCCTGGGACCAAGCATGGACACTGTGGGAGGATATCAACCTTCTGCACCAAAGGTTATTCAACACATCAATAAACCCTACCTAGAATCCAGTTTCCAACTTTTTTAGTAAAAAAAAAAAATTCTTAAGTGTGTGTCAACTCCACACTGCACCATTCATCCAAGACTGGAAATCCCCAAAATGAGGTTGTTATGAGACTTTATAACAGAGTTATCCCCTTTTTGGCTTTTATTTAAATTTTGATATGGAGCCATAGCTTCACCAAGTGGTGAGAATGAGACATAACACACCAACCCCTTAAACACATTTGCTTATAAAGACAGGACCCAAGAGAACTTGTTTACATTGTATGCATGTTCCTCAACAGTTATATAATCTGTAAGCAATATTACTTGTATGTTATGTATCCAACAGTCTTTTTTCATGTTAGATGGTAGAAATACATAGTATAGCACTAATTTACTGATGTAACCTGTTAAGAAAGTGGGTTTAGAGCACTTATAAACTTATTATGTATCCTGCAGGTGTTTTTCCTTTCCTTTTGTTCAGTTTCTTGGTTTTGAAGGATTACAGGGATTACCTAAACCTACTTTATGTTAGAATATTTTTTTCTTCTCTTATGTTTCAAGATCCAACTAAAACAAGGGAGGGAGTGATTCTTAGGGAGGCGCACACAAGATCGTGCACCACCAATCAGAGTTGTAAACAATGAATAGCTAATTAAATGTAAGGAGAAAAGGACCCATCAGTGCTCTGGCTCGACCTCCAAAGGGTAGGGCCTACAGCCAAGCAAAACCTGAGTGCATAGCATTTTTCAGTGAGTTCTGCATTGAAAGAAGCAACTAACAAGATTTTTAATTGTGTGCTGGCTTTGGACAGAAAGATAGGTCAGAAATTTAAGACCACTAAATTTCAGATATGAAACCTTTGTCTGTCTTTGTAACTTGCCTGTCCGTTTAAGTTTAAGCCACCCAAAGAGAAGGAAAGTGAAGAGGTCTCTTATCTGGCCAGCGAGGACTGATTCACATTTTGGCTCAGCCAAAGAGAGGTAGTTAAGCTAGTATCAACAGCCTCAGAACTCTGACTGCAATCCAGACCTTGCCAGTGGAGTTACAGCAGTTCTGACGCCATGAAGACTCTGGCATCTCACCCAGAGCTACGCATTAATCTATGAGCAGATTGACTATTGAAATACTGCCCAAGTTCCACTGAATAAAGCTGCATTCACCCGTGCGGCAGCAAAAACACTCCCACCAGCACAGCATGCGAGTTCCCCTTGATTGAGTCAGTCCTTAGACAACCCCTCCTGATGTCACCTCCTTAAAATCCAACATCCAAGACAGGCTCCTTTCATTTTGCTCTCAGGGCTCTGATGCCAATTTATTTAATAAGAAAACTCTTAATAGATAAATCCACCCATATAGCTATACACGTCCATACTTAGGTTAATTCTCTAGAGGTTCTTTCACATCCAAGTTTCCAGCTGCTTCCCAAGAAGTCTCCCAAACCATACTAGCTCATTCTATTTAGCTGTGAATCACATTACTTGAGCTATTTGTTTCTTTTGACTATCTGCTCATTTGAAAGCTGCTCAGCACCTGAGCTGAGAGAGACAGAGACCTTGTTGTTCTGCCTTCTTGAGCAAATAATAAAAATATCAATTTTGGATACGAATGTGGGATACTGGCAAAGAACTTAGTGTTCCGAGCGCCGAGTGGTTGCTACCTTTTCATAACCATGCCCTTTTGACTGCATGGAGTCACATCAGAATCCGGTTTATTATGTTTCGGTCCAGGTTTGTCTTTCTTCTAGTTAAATTCTATTTATCCCCTGTTTGTCTGCCCTTAATCTGTTCTTTTATTTATATCATCATCAACATTTTAACTTCTAAAAGCCCTTTTTGGACTCTGTAAAATCAGATTTACATCAAACCTGATTTAAATCAAAACCTACATCAAACTCACACATGCATCCAGGCTCATCACTTTCACCATTACACTATGATGTCCAGAGCTCTGCTGTAGTGTCTGAATAGTGATTTTTTTTTATTGTTCTAATATCACCCAAGGTATAAGATTGGTACAACCAAGATCCTAAGTTGAAAGGAGGAGCTGCTTAAAAGAGAGATGAAGGAATAGAGAAGAAGGAAAGTGGGACAAGTTCTGTCCCAGACTCATGTCTACTTGTATATCTTGGGTCTAAGAGCATATGAATAATGGTCAGTTACTAATCTGTAGGTGTCACGATTGGCCCCTCCCAGTCCTGTCCATGTGTTTGAGTTGCGTTTTGGTCTAGTCCGCATGTTCCTTGTTTTGGTTTCCTAGTCCGGCCCCTTGTTTTGGTGATTCCTCCCCTGATTATTCTCACCTGTGTCTTGTGAACCCTCACTATCCCTCTTGTATTTAAGCCCTGTGTTTTCATTAGTCTAGTGCTGGTCTTTGATGTTTGACGTGCTGTTTGTATTCTTTGAAGTGTTTTAGTCCTGTTTGAGATTCTGTGTTCCTATTGTCCTGTCTGTCCTGCGATCTCTACATGTTGGCTATGGCTCTATGACCCTGGACTCTCTCGACCCAGATTTTGGATTTGCTCACAATAAAAGTCACTTATCTCAGCGTATGCATCCACCTCCTCGTTCCCCGGCGTTACAGTAGGTTAGTGAGGTTATTCTATTATTAAACTATTTTGTGCTTTTAATTTTTATGTTTTCACAACTATAAATATTTCTATGTGTGTGAAGCTTTAATAAACTATGAGCACTTTAGGAAACCTGGAAATCAAGTATGATGGTGATGCTTTTGGGACAATCAATACACTTAACCATTCCACTCCCTTGTGAATGACACCACCTTCACAAGTGCTGCCATCCTTACAAAAGTGGCAGTTGAAAAAAGTGGAGGAAGCAATTCCCAAGGCAGACTACTACTTCATATTTAAATATCTCCAAAGAAACACCCAGTAACTCAAAGCGCACACCACAAGGAACTGTGAGGAAGTAACAATGAGGAGAATTACAGGTGATGTCATCATTACACAGCCAAAATAACAATTGTGCTTGCACAAAAATGGAACCATGCACCTTATTTTTCCACTTGCCCTATGAGCATAACATTAGAGCCTTTGTGTATTTACCAGTGCATTTGTATCAATGCAAGAATAATGCACCTACCTGTTTCATGTAGATTTCTTCCTGTTACTCCTCTGAACTCCTCATGTTTCTTCTGTTCCCCTTCTCTCTGTATCTCCCCTTTTATAGACTTGGCTTCAGTCTCTTTTTCTCCCTTCTTTGAATACTTCACTGAGCTCTCCAATGTCTTTTGCAGAACCTCTTTTTCTAGTTGTTTCCCTCCCTTCTGATCTTCAGTCTTGATCACTTCATTCTGTGATGTTGTGTCTCTAGTTAGTGTCTTTGGGTTACTTAGGGTTTCTGGATGCTCCATACTGCTCTGAGTTCTATCATCTCTTGTGCTAGTTGTTAATACCAACATTTGATGGGTTTTATCTTCTGTACTCTGTTGAAGTTCCACTTCTGTCTCTGTCTCCTCCATGTTTGGACTCTTGTCCTCCTCTCCTGTCTCCCAGTTTTCCACCCATCTTCCTTTTTTCTCCTGTTTTTGCTTGTAGCTCTCTTGCTCTCTCTTTATTCCTTCCTCCTCGCTTGACTCTTCTTGTAAGAGTCTCATTTTCTGAACAGCCTTGTACATGTCATGGGTGTAACACTGACCCCTGTTCTGTTGGACCGTGGTCTTGATCTTCTCCAGGAGCTTAGTGATCTGAGCAGGCTTCACCTCTTTCTTACTGTTCATCACATGATAACCAGCTCCACAGTTACTAGTCAAGTCAAGCATCTTAGCATCCTGGGAAAATTTCATCCACTGTCTGTTTGTCATTTCTTCTCTTCCAGTGAAGAGCACCATGGTGAACCTCAGAGCTTCTTCTCCAAAGTTCTCCTGAATCCACTTCACAGTGTTCCTGTCTTCCTCTGTGAATCTCCTCACTCTGACCACCAGTAGGAACACATGAGGGCCAGGAGAAGACAGTGAGATACACCTCTCTAGTTCAGTCTTCAACTGGTCTGTACTGAGAGTTGTGGTGTTGATTGCTGGAGTGTCGATGACTGAGATGTTTCTGTTCTCCAGTCTTCCTCTCTGTATCTCACACTCTGTGGTTTCAGTCTCTCTGAAAACTTCTCTTTTTAATATTGCGTTGCCTGTTGAACTTTTTCCAACACCAGCATTACCCAGCAGCACAATCCTCAAAATCTCAGACACTGTGTGGAAGATAAAATAACAGCATATATAAAAAATTCAAACTAACTATTCTAAGGTGACACACTTAAAACTGTCTTTGCACCATATAAGTGCATATGGAAAATCAGTAAAATGCTAATATAGCTTAACATAATTTGAATTAATAGTATTTTTTTTTTGCATGTTATTTTTTTGTATGTTGTATTTATATTTTATATTTAAAATGTTCAGGCTTACTGTTAGGAGAATCAGTCATCTAGTTGTCCTTTGTCCTCTGTCTATGGTATGGGCATATTAAAATAAAAAGATAAGAACAACAACAATAATAATCACACTTTAGTTGGACGGTCCGCTATAGAGGTTTCACTGATACTTAAATTATTAACACATTTGCTGGTGATGGTTGAACATCAACAACATTACATTGAGGTTAGGTTTAGGAGTGGGTGACAAAACTGTTGAATCTAAACATCACTTAAATAGAACCTGCCTGTCAATGTGAAGCAAGCTAAACAGTCTCATAAAGCAGCACCTGATGCCACATAAAGAGATTCAAATACAGATGTGAAACAAAGTCATTAAAATCTGCTAGTCTGGAAAGGGATACAAAGCCATTCTGAAGGCTCTGTGACTCCCACAAACTACAGTGAGAGTCATTACCCACAAAACTTGGAACCGTGGTGAACCTTCCGAGGAGTGGCCGGCCAATCAAAATTTCACCAAGTGTGCATCGATGACTCATTCAGGAGGTTACAAAAGAACCTACTTGAACATATGAGGAACTGCAGGCCTCAAATGCCTCAGTTAAGGTCAATGTACACAATTCCACAATAAGAAAGACACTGGGCAAAAATGGCATCCGTGGAAAAGTTACAAGGCCTGTGTTTTCCCCTGTGTGTTTGTTGGTCTTTGTTTGATGTATGTATTGTTTGTAGTTTATGGGATTGTTTCTCGTGTTCCTCGTTATGTCTGTTCCCCGATCTCTCCGAGTTGGCTCCTGGACCCTGGACTGTCTTTGTTTTTTTTTTTCCTACACTTTGTAGAAAATAGATTTGAAACAACTGAATAGCTGAATAAGCCATGTGTAGTTGAATGCCTGCAGTACTGCAAGTCATAAACTGACACGCAAATCATTAGAAAATTAGTATCTTTCTCTTTGTTTTTTTTTTTTTTACTTTTTTCATGATTCTCCACAAAGGTGAAAGTAAATGACAAAAATTAGCTATCATTAGTATTACTGTTTTTTTAATGGAGTTCAATGAAGAAACCTGCTAAACTCACTTATTGTTAGAGACAAGAGCTCACACTGAACATTAGACTTTACAGACCTTACATAAACGTGTGTCATAAACTCTTTCTTTCACAATAGAGGCACAGTTTTGTAACCAGAGAACATTCTAGTCTATACATGCTTTCAAAGTAGAAGAGAAAACCCACAAACCATAAATCTACTTTACAAACACTTGAAATTTCAATACAGATTATTTTCCTACCAAGATCTGGGAAGATATGTCTCAGTAAACACTAACAAGAAATACATGCTAAAAAATACTGCACATAGATTCAGAGAAGAGGAAATAAGAATTTATGCTTTGTTATTCAATAAAGTTGCTTCTAAATTTCCCTAAATATTACCCATTTTACCACAGTTCAAACTCTGATAAAGTAATGTATTAATAATACAAACAGAGCTTACCTGGATGCTGCAATGCTGCTACACGTTTTCCTTTCTCTTTGTCTAAAAATGAGGAAGTATTTGCTATTTGACACTCCCTGGATGTCATCAAGATACAGCACATAACATATTTTGTTCTTTACTGCTCTTTTGTTGTATCACTGTTGGTGTTTTTGTACAGTTAAAATGCTTAAAAGTTTTAAAAAGCTTGTTTTTGACAATAACAATAAAGGACACTTATTTTTGCTAAAGATTTGACAACAGAAGAATGTCAAAATTAAAAAAACAATTATTAAGTGCCTTTAACATGAAAAATGACAGTGATAAACATTTTTAATTCACATATGAAACCAATTGCAGTCATATTATCCTGTTTGACCTATATGATTATTAAACAATTAACTGCACATGCTTTTATTTTATTTTATTTAATTCTTCTTCTAGATGCAGTTTTGGAAGAAGTATTCTATTCTGCAACTCCTACCACAGTGTTACTAGTATGAAGTGATTTTGTCATTGAAAGAAAAAAATGACGTGTGTGACGTGTGTGTTTCCCTGTTCAGAGAGGTAGAAATGCTCACTTAGTTCAGCATTTCGCTCCAAACTCTCATGTGGAATATTATGGAGCGGTTGGCTTTTGGAGATTCTCGGAATGAGATGTTAACATATATTGAGGAGGCCACACAAAATCCAATAACTTCTAAAAGCATGTGTTAATGCATTGGTGGCATAAGAGCCATCCAGTGACAGACCGTGAAAGAACTGCTCCAGATGTTAGATCATTAGAAGCAACAGGAACATGCACAGCTGATTCATAAAGTTCTGTCTGCGTAGCTTCAAACTAGCCTCATCAGTATAGAACAGGAACAATCGCCCAGGTCCATGTAATGAACACTGACATTTGTCATTATTTTTTTTTTCGTATTAGAAATCACAACACAGCCGAAACATGACAACTGAAAGAAGCAAATGATCCAATTGAGTCCATGTTGGCCTGAGGCCTGACTCAAAAGTCCCAAAGCACTTTTTTTAGGAGAATCCTAAGGAGATGGCAGGAAGATGCACGATGGAACATCCATCCATGTACTCCTTTCATTGTTCTCAAGTTCCTCTTTTTACCTCATGCATAAGCAAAAAAAAAAAAATTTGAATGAAAAATATGGCCTCCTAACATTAGCCTTAGCATTAGTATTAGCCTCAACAAACCTCCTACATAATGTTTTTACACAGGAAAAACACTTACTGGATGAAAGGGGAAGGTAAGTTCCTTAAACAAAATACTGCGTAAATTGAGCAGTCTGGGACTTTAACACCAGATATTGTAGGCGTCACCATGCTTCTTAACTTCTACTTCATGTCCATTTTATAAGATACAATAAGAGTGCTTTTAGATGCACTGGCCTTCCCTAGAGGCCTGGATGTATTAAAACGACATTACCTCATTCATAAATCTAAAGAAGGTGAATACTGGAACAGAGGTACATGTGTCGATAAATAAATAAATAAATAAATAAATAAATGTGCAGTCGGCTCAATAACAAAAAGACACTGACCGACTAATTAACTCTCATATCATGCCAGTAACACATCTCTATTAACCTGCATGTCAGTGGTTGTTGGACCGTGGACTTCATACCCAGTTAGTTTTATAAAGTTTGCGCCAGAGTTTTTTTTTTTTTATATTGTTTCTTTTTATTTACCTCAGTTTTGTTTACACTGCAGCAGCTAAAGTGGACCAGTTGTCACATGTGGGTGTTTGTTTATTGTTCAGAAATTTTGCAGGCATGCAATAGCTGTTATGGTTACATTTACCAACATGAAAACAGAAAATGTGGGCTTGTGTGTGTCCATGTGAATAACAGTGAAGCAATAATAATGAACCTTACTTAGGATCTGCTTTTTTATGACTGGTTTATATAACCAGCTCTGAGAATATAACCAGAGAGCCAGGTCTGATAATATAACCAGAGAACTAGATCTATTAATATAACCAGAGAGCCAGGTCTGATAATATAACCAGGTCTGATCATATAACCAGAGAGCCAGGTCTGATAATATAACCAGAGAGCAAGGTCTGATAATATAACCAGGTCTGATCATATAACCAGAGAGCCAGGACTGATAATATAACCAGAGAGCTAGATCTATTAATATAACCAGAGAGCCAGGTCTGATAATATAACCAGGTCTGAAAATATAACCAGAGAGCCAGGTCTGGTAATATAACCAGGTCTGATCATATAACCAGAGAGCCAGGTCTGATAATATAAACAGAGAGCCAGGTCTGATAATATAACCAGGTCTGATAATATAACCAGAGAACCAGGTCTGATAATATAACCAGAGAGCCAGGTCTGAAAATATAACCAGAGAGCCAGGTGTGATAATATAAACAGAGAGGCAGGTCTGATAATATAACCAGAGAACTAGATCTATTAATATAACCAGAGAGCCAGGTCTGATAATATAACCAGGTCTGATAATATAAACAGAGAGCCAGGTCTGATAATATAACCAGAGAGCCAGGTCTGATAATAAAACCAGAGAGCCAGGTCTGATAATATAACCAGAGAACTAGATCTATTAATATAACCAGAGTGCCAGGTCTGATAATATAACCAGGTGTGATAATATAAAAAGAGAGGCAGGTCTGATAATATAACCAGGTCTGATAATATAACCAGAGAGCCAGGTCTGATAATATAAAAAGAGAACTAGATTTATTAATATAACCAGAGAGCCAGGTCTGATAATATAACCAGGTCTGATAATATAACCAGAGAGCCAGGTCTGATAATATAACCAGAGAGCCAGGTCTGATAATATAACCAGAGAACTAGATCTATTAATATAACCAGAGTGCCAGGTCTGATAATATAACCAGGTCTGATAATATAACCAGAGAGCCAGCTCTGATAATATAACCAGAGAGCCAGCTCTGATAATATAACCAGAGAGCCAGGTCTGATAATATAACCAGGTCTGATAATATAACCAGGTCTGATAATATAACCACGTCTGATAATATAACCAGAGAGCCAGGTCTGATAATATAACCAGAGAGCCAGGTCTGATAATATAACCACGTCTGATAATATAACCAGAGAGCCAGGTCTGATAATATAACCACGTCTGATAATATAACCAGGTCTGATAATATAACCAGGTCTGATAATATAACCAGAGAGCCAGCTCTGATAATATAACCAGAGAGCCAGCTCTGATAATATAACCAGAGAGCCAGCTCTGATAATATAACCAGAGAGACAGCTCTGATAATATAACCAGAGAGCCAGCTCTGATAATATGACCAGGTCTGATAATATAACCAGAGAGCCAGGTCTGATAATATAACCAAGTCTGATAATATAACTAGAGAGCCAGGTCTGATAATATAACCAGAGAGCCAGGTCTGATAATATAAGCAGAGAGCCAGGTCTGATAACATAACCAGAGAACTAGATCTATTAATATAACCAGAGAGCCAGGTCTGATAATATAACCAGGTCTGATAATATAACCAGAGAGCCAGGTCTGAAAATATAACCAGAGAGCCAGGTGTGATAATATAAACAGAGAGCCAGGTCTGATAATATAAGCAGGTCTGATAATATAACCAGAGAGCCAGGTCTGATAATATAACCAGAGAACTAGATCTATTAATATAACCAGAGAGCCAGGTCTGATAATATAACCAGGTCTGATAATATAAACAGAGAGCCAGGTCTGATAATATAACCAGGTCTGATAATATAACCAGACAGCCAGGCCTGATAATATAACCAGGTCTGATAATATAACCAGAGAGCCAGGTCTGATAATATAACCAAGTCTGATAATATAACCAGAGAGCCAGGTCTGATAATATAACCAGAGAGCCAGGTCTGATAATATAACCAGAGAACTAGATCTATTAATATAACCAGAGTGCCAGGTCTGATAATATAACCAGGTCTGATAATATAACCAGAGAGCCAGGTCTGATAATATAACCAGAGAGCCCGGTCTGATAATATAACCAGAGAACTAGATCTATTAATATAACCAGAGTGCCAGGTCTGATAATATAACCAGGTCTGATAATATAAACAGAGAGCCAGGTCTGATAATATAACCAGAGAACTAGATCTATTAATATAACCAGAGAGCCAGGTCTGATAATATAACCAGGTCTGATCATATAACCAGAGAGCCAGGTCTGATAATATAACCAGAGAGCAAGGTCTGATAATATAACCAGGTCTGATCATATAACCAGAGAGCCAGGACTGATAATATAACCAGAGAGCTAGATCTATTAATATAACCAGAGAGCCAGGTCTGATAATATAACCAGGTCTGAAAATATAACCAGAGAGCCAGGTCTGGTAATATAACCAGGTCTGATCATATAACCAGAGAGCCAGGTCTGATAATATAAACAGAGAGCCAGGTCTGATAATATAACCAGGTCTGATAATATAACCAGAGAGCCAGGTCTGATAATATAACCAAGTCTGATAATATAACCAGAGAGCCAGGTCTGATAATATAACCAGAGAGCCAGGTCTGATAATATAACCAGAGAACCAGGTCTGATAATATAACCAGAGAACTAGATCTATTAATATAACCAGAGAGCCAGGTCTGATAATATAACCAGGTCTGATAATATAACCAGAGAGCCAGGTCTGAAAATATAACCAGAGAGCCAGGTGTGATAATATAAACAGAGAGGCAGGTCTGATATTATAACCAGAGAACTAGATCTATTAACATAACCAGAGAGCCAGGTCTGATAATATAACCAGGTCTGATAATATAACCAGAGAGCCCGGTCTGATAATATAACCAGAGAGCTCGGTCTGATAATATAACCAGAGAGCCAGGTCTGATAATATAACCAGGTCTGATAATATAACCAGAGAGCCAGGTCTGATAATATAACCAGAGAGCCCGGTCTGATAATATAACCAGAGAGCCCGGTCTGATAATATAACCAGAGAACCAGGTCTGATAATATAACCAGGTCTGATAATATAACCAGAGAGCCAGGTCTGATAATATAACCAGGTCTGATAATATAACCAGAGAGCCAGGTCTGATAATATAACCAGAGAACCAGGTCTGATAATATAACCAGGTCTGGTAATATAACCAGAGAGCCAGGTCTGATAATATAACCAGAGAGCCCAATCTGATAATATAACCAGAGAGCCAGGTCTGATAATATAACCAGGTCTGATAATATAACCAGAGAGCCAGGTCTGATAATATAACCAGCAAGCCATTCTGCATGTTTCTATATGGAGGGAGACAGTGGACATATGTACTGTGTAATCTACTTGAAATGTAGACTGGGATTGATCTAGAAGGACATCTGGTTAATCTCCAACTCATTTTCAGCAAGTACTGACATGAACTGAAGATGAAAAACTAAGCTGAATTGTTAACTAATATAACCAGAGAACTAGATCTATTAATATAACCAGAGTGCCAGGTCTGATAATATAACCACATCTGATAACATAACCAGAGAGCCAGCTCTGATAATATAACCAGAGAGCCAGCTCTGATAATATAACCAGAGAGCCAGCTCTGATAATATAACCAGAGAGCCAGCTCTGATAATATAACCAGAGAGCCAGCTCTGATAATATAACCAGGTCTGATAATATAACCAGAGAGCCAGGTCTGATAATATAACCAGGTCTGATAATATAACCAGAGAGCCAGGTCTGATAATATAACCAGGTCTGATAATATAACCAGAGAGCCAGGTCTGATAATATAACCAGAGAGCCAGGTCTGATAATATAACCAGAGAGCCAGTTCTGATAATATAACCAGAGAGTCAGCTCTGATAATATAACCAGGTCTGATAATATAACCAGAGAGCCAGGTCTGATAATATAACCAGAGAGCCAGGTCTGATAATATAACCAGGTCTGATAATATAACCAGAGAGCCAGGTCTGATAATATAACCAGGTCTGATAATATAACCAGGTCTGATAATATAACCAGAGAGCCAGGTCTGATAATATAACCAGGTCTGATAATATAACCAGAGAGCCAGGTCTGATAATATAACCAGAGAGCCCCGTCTGATAATATAACCAGAGAACCAGGTCTGATAATATAACCAGGTCTGATAATATAACTAGAGAGCCAGGTCTGATAATATAACCAGGTCTGCTAATATATCCAGAGAGCCAAGTCTGATAATATAACCAGAGAACCAGGTCTGATAATATAACCAGGTCTGATAATATAACCAGAGAGCCAGGTCTGATGCTATAACCAGAGAGCCCGATCTGATAATATAACCAGAGAGCCAGGTCTGATAATATAACCAGGTCTGCTAATATAACCAGAGAGCCAGGTCTGATAATATAACCAGAGAACCAGGTCTGATAATATAACCAGGTCTGATAATATAACCAGAGAGCCAGGTCTGATAATATAACCAGAGAGCCCGATCTGATAATATAACCAGAGAGCCAGGTCTGATAATATAACCAGGTCTGATAATATAACCAGAGAGCCAGGTCTGATAATATAACCAGCAAGCCATTCTGCATGTTTCTATATGGAGGGAGACAGTGGACATATGTACTGTGTAATCTACTTGAAATGTAGACTGGGATTGATCTAGAAGGACATCTGGTTAATCTCCAACTCATTTTCAGCAAATACTGACATGAACTGAAGATGAAAAACTAAGCTGAATTGTTAACTAAGCTGAACTAATTGCAAAATTACTAATATTGCAAAAAAAAGTATACTTTGAAAATGATAAAATATTAAATGTTTTTGCTCATTTATATTGCTTTGCTCTTGTACTGTAACTGTTCTTTAAATGTGTGTAAAATATTTTGATTACATGACACAGATAATGTAACATCAGATAATATGAAGTGAGAGCCTACCTGAATACTGAAAGCTGCTACTGAGTTTTCTTTTCCTTTCTCTTATGATAAAGTGTATTCAATCAACACTTCCTCAGTGTCGCAAGTCTGTGGTTTAGAAACAAAGCATGTAGTATTAGTATTATTATTAGTAGTAGTAGTGGTGGTAGTAGTAGTAGTAGTAGTAGTAGTAGTAGTAGTAGTAGTAGTATTAGTAGTAGTACAAACTAATATTAAGCCCCACTCACTTACTATGGCAACAAAGGATTCTGTGCAAACCATTTCCATTTCAGGACAGTTATGTAGCTGAAAGTGATCAGTGCTGTTAGATAAGCCAATGTTCTGTAGTACTGTCTGTTATAACCACTCACTATTATAAGCTTTGACATAAGAGACCTGTTTTTTTGTGTGTGTGTGTGTGTGTTTTTTTTTAAGTGGTGATAAAGTATAACATCAAAGTGAAATTGCGGCCTTGATGATTCCACTTCTTTTCAATAAAAAGACAAACAGATCACTGAAGTCTTCTCTTCACTTTGGCATAGTGTGAGCATGTGACCATTTTATAGTATTAAAATCCATAAAACGGAAGTGGAAAAGTGGTCTGTGGTCGGACAAATCAAAATCTGAAATTCCTTTTGATAATCATGGATACGGCCTCCTCCAAGCTAAACACCACAGGGATCATCCGACTAGTTATCAGTGCACAGTTCCAAAGCCAGCATCCGTGAAGGCAGGGGGTGCATCAGTGCACACGGCATGGCTGACTTACACATCTGTGAAGTCTGGCTGCTGAACCAGCTTCCCCAAAAGCTGACTGGTGAAACACGATCCCAACAGCTGTGGGATGAAGAAGGTCCAGTCCACTAGGCCTTTACATTGCCTCCCTCTCTGTTCTCTTTCTTTGATAGTCATTCAGTTTTTGTGGATGGCATGTTCTTGGTGCACGTCCAGCTGTGTCATGCTCTTCTGTTTCCTTAGTGACTCATTTAAATGTGCTCTGAGAGAATCTCATAGGCGTGTATGATCTTGTATCCATTTCCTTGACTTGTGCTTTTCAACCATCTTGTCAGGGTGTTACTTGGAGTGTTCTTTTCTCCTTATGGTGTAGTTTAGGGGAAGCTGGATCTTCCAGGTACAGGTGTATTTACACTACAGTCACTTCGACTCTGACTTTCTATGATCTAAAATATTAACGTTAATGCAATGAAAGTGATGTATTTCATTAACTTGATTCTGTACGTACACTGTAAGTACATAGTACACACCAGATACATACAGCAGCCTTACTCAGAATGCATAACAGATGAACATAGAGTACCTCAATACAAAGTTTATCACTGTGTTTACTATAGTAATGTAGAAAAGATTCCGTATGATGAAGTCCTGCTCGTATGACAGCACTGTTAATAAAAATAAAAATCGTAGTCTTTGCATCTGTCATATTTCTAATAAGTCATAATATTTTGAGAATAAAGTTGTACTGGCATCCAAGACCCCAATGCATTATGGCAGCCCCCTACGTTTCTCTCTGGCTCACTGTGTCCGTTTAAAGCCAGAGACCCTTGCATCCTATTTGAACTGTTAGCTGCCAAACCAATCCACAGAATGTCAACATTAAAATTTCTCTCCATCCAAAACGTTTTCAAGGGATGACATTTAATAAAACGTCTACTTTAAAATCCACTGGAAAGCGAATTTAGTTTATTTTTCTTTAGACACTGAATAAAGATGCATGTGGTTAAGCGAGGACTACACAACACCTATATCTCAAAACTTCAGGGATCAAAGTAGAAACTGTGCTTTGAATTTAACCTTAAAATTCCATCAATGTGAACATCTTACAGGAAAACTTAAAGGTCAGAAAACCTGGTTTTGCTGATCCTGCCTACATGTGTCAGTCACCAACTCCTAATGCGAAACGAGAGCCTACCTGAATGCAGCTGCTGCCGAAGCTCCTACTGACGGCTTAGTGTCTGTGCTGCTGATGATGAAGTGTTTGTGGTAGACACGCCCCTTAGTGTCATCAGTCTCTATTATAAAAAAAGCCAGTATTACTACCATTATTACTTTTCCTGTATCTTTACCGAACTACACACATCAGCAGTAATGAATCATAAACAAGTTGTGCATGTTTGGGACTGTGTACTTTTACTCATGAATAGAATTTGTTCATTCAAGTTTTCATGATTTACACAGCAGTTACACAAGCATCAGTTAATCCTGGTGTTTTGTTCAAGTTACCTTAATACCTCAAAATGCTGCTTTAACAATAATGTTACTGTTAGATTAGGAAAAGAATCTATATTATTATAATAATAATAATAATATTACCATACACATCCATTTACTGATGTTCTGAAAAAAGAAACTAGAGAGACCATTAAAATGTTGAGTGTTGTTGGATTTCAAGCGAACAATCAGTTGGAATCAGTTATTGTTCCTTTAATATGGCAATGATCATTAACCTGTGACTAATGACATTAAAGAACACGGTCTACTTTATGAGTACAACTTAAGGGAAAATATCACTGTAATTCAGTTTAGCTTACTTGACACAGAGTGTCACACTGGCCCCTCCCACTGCTGTAACCATTGATTTATTTTGTAACTTAAGAGCCAGAGACAACAAGCTAGTGACCAATCTAAAACAACTTTTAGACTTAATATGAATATAATCTACTTAACGGCAAACCTGGGTGCTTTACAGGCCACTGACAACAAGAAAAAAACAGCTAATTAAGAAAAAACTTAACTTCTGTTTATTAATTTAGATCATTTTTTAGCAACATGTCAGAGTTTAATGTTAAAACAAATTTAGAAAAATGTTAAAATCTTAATATTTACATTTTGTACCGCTTTACATTAAGGGTTGCAAATTATTAGATGCTAATAAGTCATTACATGCTCATTTATACACTAACTATTCTTTAAGCAGTAGTCACTCATCAGTTGCTGTTCATTGACTTCAGCTCCACCTTCAATACAGTTTTCCATACCAGGCTGGTCACCAAGCTCGGTGATGTGGGAATCAGCACCACCCCGTGTAATTGGGTCTTGGTTTTCCTGAGAAACAGTTACAGTGTAAGAACAATGGCCTCGGCTACATGAGCAACTGAAGTGTTTTCTGGAATTTTAGCATATGGATGGACTGCACCAAGATAACATAATTTCTTATCTTGTCAGAGGATATCAAGAAGGTTAATTGCTACCATTCCCCTCCATCTTTGCTGTCTCAACACTAAAGCTTCTAGCTCCAATAACGTCATAAGAGGCATCTAACCCTGCGTAATCAAAAAATCAAATAAAAACAGTCATGACCCCAGTAATTTAATTTGCATAAACTTTAAAAAGACCAGTGCCCCCCAAACACAGTGTAACTAGCAGAAAATTAAACCTCACTACTACTCAACTTAAGGTCACTAAATAACAAAACACTTCTGATTCAAGATCATGAATAAAGTGCTTAAGCACCATTTCTGTCAGAAATGTGGCTTAGTGATAATAGCATAGCACATTTTACATAGTACTTCCATCCATCCATCCATTTTCTAAGCCGCTTCTCCGTCAGGGTCGCGGGGGGGGGGGGGGTGCTGGAGCCTATCCCAGCAGTCTTCGGGCGAAAGGCAGGATACACCCTGGACAGGTCGCCAGTCCATCGCAGGGCTACATAGTACATTTTTGTTAGAAATTGCAGAATTATCAGTAGCGCAAACCACAATAAGATCCTTCTCTCTGGGGACTTAAATACCGATAATCCTTCAGATAGTAGTGCATTAGAATTCATGAGACTTCTAGAGATATTTGATTTGAAGCAGCACGTGGGCAGCTTTACCCAGAAGCCCAGCCACGCCCACAAGATTTTCATCTAGCGTCTTGAATGTTGTGTTGGCCTCTCTAAATCATCTAGAAATAATATGCAGTTCATTGTTTACTTGGAAATCAGTCATCAAAAAGATCTAGCATTTCTTGTGGAGTCCCTCAAGGTTAAGTTTTAAGGCCTTTTGCGTTTTCTCTTTGTACATGGTACCTCTAGGTGATGTCATGAGGAAGCATAGTATACATTTTCATAGTTATGCTGATGACACCCAGCTATTTCTCTTCCTTCTGAAGATCAAGACTCTGTAGACAGACTGACCAGCTGTGTGTCAGATATTTCTCATTGGTTCTTTAGCTTCCTACACCAAATCTGCAGTACAAAACCTGGATATGATCTTCGACTCTGAGCTCTGTTTTAAATACCTTTCAATACCAGCTGAACACTTTCACTAATAATTGCTTTAAGTTCTTAATAGATGTCGGTACATACAAGCCTGTTTGTGAACTCAGGGGCTTTCCAGTGTCTAGAATCTCCTATTTGGTTACTGATTACAATATCTACTTTATTTGATTACTGATTAAGGGAATGTTTATTCAAAAACTCCATCTTTTAGGTGATAAAGATTATTATTATCTATATTTATAAATTCAGGTTCATCTGCACCACTTACATTTAAAAATATGAAATAAACTAAATCATTGAGTTTTGTGGGTTTTTACTTAGATTTCTTATGCTGCATTTATACCAATTTGACCTGGAGAGGTCGCCAGCGTACCGGGTTTCAAGTGTGATTTAGATGTTTTGGGATGTACAACAGTTGCCAGGCTAGTGAATGTGCTGACACCCTTGTGTGAAGTGCATTATTAATATTGAAAAGTATGGCCTATTTTGTTCACACCACCACAAAAGGAATACTAGGAACTATTGTGAACTGTGACTACTAGAGCTTGGCTTTCAAGTCATAAAAGTCAAAACAGATTGAAAACATGAGGAAAAAACAGCCTCTATGATAATTCTAACGTCTGCTCATGTCTCCGAGTTTCTAGTTTTATCTTAGTTTTATCTTTAATTCTAAAAAATCAGTAATTAAATGGTAACATAACAGTATCTATAGTACAAATCCAAAAACATGCTGTATAAAACACACATGGTGTTTTTTCTTTCTTTCTCATTCATTTTTGATTGCTGGGATTTATAAAAGAGCAGCAGTGCTTTCTTAACAGGTAACAGAAAAGAAACATGTGATGTTGCATTTTTCATGATTTTGTGTAAGCTCCATATATTTACCTCATCACATCTTTGTAGGTGGGCCTACAAAAAAAAATATACATCATTATAATTCAGTCATATAATTAAGTCATAATTTCAGTGCAGTTATTCAGAAAACATTGTCTTATCACATGATCTGAGGTGAGTAAACTGAGAAGCAAGAAGGAAATAAAATTTGCATCTCTCAACTTCACTGTAGTTTCACTTTAAACACCAAATGTAAAAATATAACTGTCTATACGCTGGAAGAGCTAGACGGCTCTTATCCCACAAATACTGACTAAATGCTTGTGTTCTCATATATATGTTATATGCAGTTTGTTAGATTTAGATTATTGCTACAATTAAAACATGTTTTAATTGTTTTATGGGCGATAAAAAGTAGAACTATTTTGCCTTCTTTTCCAATATGGTAGAAGTTGTTTCATTACAAATGACATTATTAACATAACCGATTGAATGAAAAGTTTATTTGAGCTCATCGGAGAATCATCATCATCTACACTCCAACTTAAATTTAATTTCCAGGTTTAAATAAATCCTAATGTGGTCTCAGACTTTTGGAATTCTCTGTAGATCTCCTGGCATCAGTGCAGTACATATTCACCTTCTGCTGTAGGCTCATGTGACAAAGAGTTAACATGAAAGCACAAGAACATTACTATTTATTACTTGGTGTTTAATCATGAGAAAAGCTTCAATCATTAAATTAATATGATGAATCATTTAGAAAAAGGAAAATATGTTTTCACATGCAAAAATTGGCTAAACATGCATAGTATTTTTATTTTTTTTGGTTCACATCAAATTCACTAGTCCACTGTAGTGAGCACTCTGGGCTGGAGATGAAGAATAGCTGCTCAAGCTGAAGAGAACCAATAAAATGTCATTTCCGTGGCCACAGGTGTGTAAAGCCGAGCCCCTCGGCCTTCAGACTGCTTCTACAGACATTAGTGAAAGAATGGGTCACTCTCAGGAGCTCAGTGAATTCCAGCGTGGTACCGTGACCGGACGCCACCTGTGCAGCAAGTCCAGTCGTGAAATTTCCTCACTACTAAATATTCCACAGTCAACTGTCAGTGGGATTATAACTAAGTGGAAGCGATTGGGAACGACAGCAGCTCAGCCACATGAAATGAGTCAGAGTCAGCAGAACCTGTTCTTCCCCCTAACATACCAATTTCTCTTTTCACTGGGAGGTTGAAAAACTTGCTCGGTATAACAAAAGCTGGCATTGTTATTATTTTGTGACGTCTTAAGTAAAGAATATGAACATATAACAATCATCTCAATTCATTAGGACTGAACAGGCTAGTCAGTGGTCATGTTTAATAAATGGCAGGTAGACCATTCCACACAAACATTCGTGTTGACGTCACTAATGTTTACAGATATATTACAACATGTTACGGTTACACTTTATTATTTCAACAATTAAACCTTGAGCCGTCAATTTATCAATACTGGTTTTTAAAAATTAGTTTTTTTTCTTATTAGTTCATTTTTTTTTTGGCCTCCTTTGAAAAGCAATATGCCCCTCCTTATAATTTGAACATTAGAAGGTGGGACTAAGCAGTTGTGGGCTGAGTAGGAGGACACAGGTAAATATATTGACTTTTGTGATCTCACAAAACAGTTAATTTAAAACTGGCTGTTCTTGCAGTTTATTTTCCATATATGGAATTTTCCAATATGTGAACCACTTGTGTGTAGCCATGAAGACGAGTTGATATGAAGGAAACTTTTCACAGCTGTAGAACCACCAAGTCTCGAGTAATCAACAGCCTTTATTGTTCTAAATAGTTTTTCTCTAAAAGCTACTTTATGCTCATACATAGTATAGTGATACAATATAGTCATAATATGATGAGCCCTACCAGATAACAGACAAATAAAAAGCTTTCATGAGTTTCTGCCTTGTTTAAGCTTGTTTGACGGGAAGTACATTTGCATTCGTGAACTTTCCTTTGCAGTCACAGCATATCGCTCCATATTTAGAGCACGGGTATAGACCTGCACAGAATGTACCGTATAGAAGCATCTTAGAGGCTGATCAAATCAAATCAGATCAAATTTATTTGTGGCGGATGTGGTTGGTTAGTGTAGTGGGTAACACCTCTGCCTTCTACACTGTAGACTGGGATTCAATCCCCACCTGGGTAAACACCCTACACTATACCAATAAGAGTCCTTGGGCAAGACTCCCAACACAGCCTTGGCCTCCCTGTGTAAAATGATCCAATTGTAAGTCGCTCTGGATAAGAGCGTCAGCCAAATGCCATAAATGTAAATGTAAAGCAGCTTCACAGAATTCCAGAAAAGTGGAATTCAGACATGTGGGTGGTTATATACTCGGAAAAAAGGCAGGGAGAGGGAATTAGTTTAGTCTTAGAGTCTGATAGATATGTTAGATATGCTATTATCACAGTATAGATCTAGCTGGAGAGCTAGATAAATCTTTCATCAAGGATTCGTTCATGACCTAGCAGGAGAAATTCTGAAATTAGTTATCAAACAAAGTCGTTGAGAACACAGATTTATTTTCTAAGGTAACTTGATTGATTTGAACAGTTGATGAATGTTTTACATAATAATAATAATAATAATAATAATAATAATAATAATAATAATAACAGCAGTCTGATGCTGACATCAAGCTAGCTAACATCTTCTAATTGTGAGAATGAAAAATTCAGTGTTTTTTACCTGTCCGTGTCTTTCAGACGTATTCCACCACCTTTACAGTAATCAGATTTGTCTGGAAAACATGGAGACATTACTGAAGAAAAAAACATGGAAAACACACATTGTGTATGTTGTAAAATACAGGGAGATACTGCAAGACATCCACCCTGTCTCCTAAAAAAATAAATAAAGTTGAGAAACTTCACCTTTCAACAGGGCAATGATTGCAAGTAGAGGACCAACACAATACGGCAATGGTTATAAATGGTTATAAATGGTAATAAAACATCTGCAGCACTGTTTAAAACCAGAATAACCTGTAGCAACCTGCAAAGCAACCAAAGCAAGATATGATGCAGATAATCATGTTCCCGGCAAGGCACAGCACTATCCATCCATACCACTGTAATTTATACATTGCACTGTTTCTTGATTAATATATATGGTTGTATATATACTCTTTTGTATTTTTAATGTTATATCTGGCATTCTTAGCGAGGAGCAAAGTAAGCTTTTCATTGTATATAAGGAAACCTGTTTCCTCTGTACATATGACAATAAACACTTTGAACTTGAATTTGAAGTCATATGTGAAGCAGATCAGTCTGTGCTCATTTGCACTGTTTTATGAGATGCAAAGCAATGCAAAATATGTACACTATGCAAAGCATGACGAGGTTCATTTGTGAAGAGGTAATGAAACATGACATCACTAAAACCAGCCCTTTTAATGTTGAAGGTGTGGTCTTAATTTGACTTCGATATAAGACTGATAATATAAGCCAAATTCCTTATTGACTTCATCTTTACCTGACAGAAGTGCCATCCACATCCTATTACAGACTTTATTCATCTCCTCGACATCCTAAAGTAAGTACCTGAATGAACAATATTCAATGGAATAATTTTTCAAGATATACAATGTTCATGTTATAGAAAAACTAGAAAAAATTGGTTTATTTTGTACGGTGTAAATGCACATTTTTGTGGTTTCAACAGGATTTTTACTGTACGCTCAACAGTGTTTGGCTGTAGAATATATCTATAGTAAGTAGCTTTAGATTTTAAATGCATTCTGGGAAATATCTCCCACATTACAACAATAAAAATCTACTGTAGATTTAGTACCTTGCTGGACACGGTAATATTAACTGAGCATAAAGAAGCTCTGAAGAAAGTGGATGTACACAGGTTAACCAGGTAGCGCCTGTTTTACTTTTCATTGAATGGCTTTTCTTCTGTTGAGAAAATCATCTTTTAACTGGCCAGTACATCAAAACTCAGTTCAGCATTTTATTCTAGGTGAGCGACATTTTTTTTGTTCATTTAAACTGGTTAAAATAAAACTTTAGTAATAAAGTCTTGTCAGTCATTTGCAGCTGATTTGGATGAATCATTGAATAAAGAACATCACACTGTTTCCTGAGAAGTGATTAGATGGCCAAGCTGTTTAAATCAGATACAGTCATATGTTGAAGAGCCCAGTGCCATTCTGCTGTATTTATCAGGCAGAATTATGTTTTATTTTACTCTTTCAGTTTCACTCTAAGTTGTTTTGTGCAGATTCCAAGAAGATATGATGCTGGACTAGGCATATTTGCATATCTCTCACTCTGGGTACAGTTTTTCCATTGAGTTTCATTTCTAATGAATAGAGGCAGCAGTATCTGCCTTAAGACATGAAAACAACATTGGTGCAGCGATACAACCTAGGCTTCTCAAAATGTAGTTATTTGATGCTGATTTTATGATATCTGTTTATTCTACAGTGGTTCTAAATGACATTTGCTTTAATCATATCCTCAAAATGACTTATTTCTCTGTTAGATTATGCTTTTTACCATGAAACACAGACTGAAAAGGCATACTAAGAGTTGTCAGATAATCATATCATCAGTGGTGGACAGTAACTGAGTAACTGAGTAAATGTAATTGGTTTCTGTACTTTAGTATTTTTTGGTGTATCTGTACTTAAGTTTCTCCATTACTGGGCGACTTTCTCCTTTCACTCCACTACATTTCAGAGTCTAATATCCGACTTTTTCCTCCTACATTCTGAGAAATCTGTCGTTCCTTTTGGTTTCTGTGTGTATAAAAACGTAACATGTCAAAACGAAAGAAGCACAAAGCCAGAGCGCCAATCAGGGCCCAGCGGTCACTTTGTTTAGAGCTGGTTTTGACCTGTTGGTCATACCGACCCAGTGCAGCACGCGGTTCAACGTCAGCGCAGCAGCGTAAAACTTTGGGAGAGTCTGTTCAACATAAATGATGAACTAACCTAACTTTGTGTAAATAGAGCTCAATATAGAAATATGTCCACATATGCAGTCGAGACTGACGCGGCCTTTTTCTGAATTTCTACAAACACCATTTCATTTTATAGTAAATGAGTTTGGGCTGGTTTATGTTTATGAACAGACGCCTACAGATCAACATAGTAAAGGAGCTCATCTGTGATCCTGAGTTTAAAGCCAGTTTTTATTCAACTTAAACTTGGAACTAAGTTGTAAATAAATCTGAAACTGAAACTTTGCTTGTGTGTAAAAAGTGATTTCAGAGCCACTCGGTTCTCCCTGATGGAAACTGTTTACCTTCAGTGTTTTGTGCTTCTGATCATTTTAATAGACGTCAGCGTCACTAATTAATGACGTTCTATTAAAAGACTGGTTTACCAAGAGAGACGCTGGAGGACTTTCACCTGAAATGAGTTCATGAAGCCAGTCTGGTTATAAAAATGATAACAGGACATCAGAGCCAGAATTCCTCTTTTAGTACTTTTACTTTATACTTAAGTACATTTGGAGGTAGATACTTTAGTACTTTTACTCAAGTGGAGGTCTAAAGGGAGGAACTTCTACTTTTACTGGAGTGATATTTTACCTTGGGGGGTCTCGACTTTAACTCAAGTACATGATTTGTGTACTTCGTCCACCTCTGCATATTATTCTGCTGCGTCTATCCAAGGCATTATGAACAACAAAGCCAAGCAAACCTGCTAAACAGGTAATAGCATCTGCATTAAATGTGTGGGTGAGACTGTAATATCCTTCAGGGCAGAGTTTTTTTTAGTAATGATTCACTACTGAGTCACTTGCGTTTGACTATAGTATGATGTCCACTAATGTTTAAGGCATTTGAACAACTTAGACTGTGTTGTTATAATTGTCTTTGGTTCCAAACTAATCTCATAATAAGCACCCCACCTTACCTGTTAGAATACAGATGTCATGGTTGAAGTCATATTCTGAAATATCATGTGAGGCTGGTTCTTAAGGAACTGCTATGTGGTTGCCCATGGTGATTGCTAGGGTGTTTCAAGGTAGTTGCAATGGTAACCCACATGGTTAGTAATGTGTGGCTAAGGAAAAATCACAAATCTCAAGCATCCTTCAACAATTACTGTACAAAAAATGTGTATCTCAAAAACTGTAGGACAAGTTAGTGGACAATAAAAGCTGGCATGAAAATAAAAAGAAGAAAGAATACATATATAATCAGATAACAATAGAAAAGTGCATTTCCTGAAGAAAATGCAATGATTGTGCAGCTTAAGCTTGTTGCTAGATGGTTGCTAACATGTTGCTATGTGGTCGCTATGACATAAGGATTGGTTGCTTAGATGTTGCTAGGAAGTTGCCATGATGTACGTGATATTTCCTGAACAGTTTTGAAGGGCCTGCCAAGTCGTTGCTAGGTCTTGTTTAAAGTTAACAGGAGTCTATGGGAGGAATGAGGGATGAAAAAATGACACAAGGAGGAGTGCAGGTCAGTATGCATGTGCAGTAGAGTTTGAGGACCTGCCAGTACATGCAGTTTGGAGGCTGTCAGGAAAAGGAGATAATACAGGTTGTCTGGGGTGAAAATGAATGGAATGGAATGGAGTGATGAAAAAATGAATAAACAGATGTGTGCAGGTCTGAAAAATATTGCATTCATACGCAGGGCCCTCTCCTACGATATTATATGCAGAACAGTATCTCTCAGTCAAGCAGAGGTACAGTAGACGGTCATGCAACTCTTGAGCATGAGCAGTTTCAGTACTGTGGTGAGGTCAGAAGCCGGACTGAAATTTGACATTTTGAATTGAAACAACTTTTTCAGTTGACAACATCTCCTCCTCCTCCACCATCATCCTCAGCACCGGCTCCCCTCAGGGCTGTGTGCTGAGCCCCCCTTACACTGCTCACATATGACTGCTCAGCCATCCATTCAGGCTGTCATATTGTAAAGTTTGCGGAAGACACGGCAGCGGTTGGATGCATCACAAATAGTGATGAGTCTGGCTATAGGCGGGAGGTGGAACACCTGGAGAGTTGGTGCAGTGAGAACTGCACCAATGTGAAGAAAACAAAGGAGATGATTGTGGATTTCAGAAGGGGCAACACCATCTCTCCCCTCCCCCTACACATCAGAGGATAGTGTAGTAACACTAGTAACTAGTAACAATCTTACCTGGAGTAATAACACTTCCAGCCCGATCAGGAAGGCACATCAGCAGGTTGAGAAGCATTAAGAGTAAAACAACCAGACTGAGAAACAGCTTCTTCCCTGAAGCCGTAAGACTCTTAAATTCCAATTAGACATCACTGCAATGGCACTTCATGTCCACTTATTTATCTCTGATGCCTTACTGAACCAGTGTCCCCACTATATCACCCCTCCACTTTATCACCCCTACACATGTCACTTTATACATTATCAGTGTTAAGATGTACACTTTCTCCCTCGTACTCATGCTGCTGTTATTTGCACCTTAATATTTATTGTTTATTATTACTTTTATTCTTTGGAGTTAACTGGGACCTTGAGTATATTATTTTGTTCCACCTCATGTACCACGTGTGATGCGAATGACAATAAAGCCTTATCTTACACATCTTTCTTGCTATACTACGCTGCAGGGCTTTCACTTTTGCCCTCCCATGGATCAGCCAGGGCAGCAAGGACCTCCAGGGAGGAGAGCAGGGCCCAATGAAAGACGTCCTTTGCAGGAAGACAGACTTCCCTGCTCCCCAATGGTTGGAGGATCCTGGAAGACTGGCGAACCAGGAGGCCTCACCAGAGCAGGCTTTGCCACAACAACCCAATCAGGTCTCTGCCAAAAAAGAATTTCACCATAAAGCATCCCTGCCTAGATGTGTTGGTCAGGTGCCCAACTACTTTGGCCATATAATGTATCAAACAAAAACAAGTATTTAGTAGAAAAGTATTGATACATATTAACATGGCAATTTCTTGTTTTTGGCTCATAGTAGGATTCCTCCCCAATGCCATCATAGATGAAATGCCCCTGGTTATTAAATTACTGGGGGAATTATCACAATATTGGTTTCTGCATATGTTTCTTGCTATACTACGCTGCAGTGCTTTCACTTTTGCTCTCCCATGGATCAGCCAGGGGAGCAAGGACCTCCAGGGAGGAGAGCAGGGCCCAATGAAAGACGTCCTTTGCAGGAAGACATAGACTTCCCTGCTCCCCAATGGTTGGAGGATCCTGGAAGACTGGTGAACCAGAAGGCCTCACCGGAGCAGGCTTTGCCACAACAACCCAACCAGGTCTCTGCCAAAGAAAAATTTCGCTATAAAGCATCCCTGCCTACCTTAAACATCTCGTATTGTTTAACTGTACCTTGTACCTTCTCTCTCTTGCCTATTATTTATGTTTTGTCTTCTGTGCAAATTTCTCCCCTGTCATCTCCCCAGCAGCCACCTGGAGGCACTGGAAGACAGGAGAACTAGAGAACAGCATTCCCCATGATTGTCACTCCAGGTCTCTGTCAAACAGCAATTTTCACTATAAAGTTTTCTGACTTACTTCGTCTAAATTTGGCATGCAAATTTAAAATGTTTAGTTCATTGAACATCTCTGGTATCACTTAACTATACCTTCTGTAACTTTTGTTTCTTGTCTTGTTTTGTCTTCTCTTTAACGTTTTTGCAGGAGGACATGGACTTTCATCTTTTTTCATGGCTGGAGAGTGTAGCAGTCCATAGAAGGTGGAGAGCAGCTGGAAAGCATCACTATTCCACGATCATACAAAGCATTTTCTCTGGGAAATTATGAATTTCTGTTTAAAAGATTAATAAAACTACTGTCTGAAACAACAACCAATTTAACAGTCTTTGTCACAAAATGCCCAGTAAAACTAATTATTTTCCTTTAATTTTAATCCAAAATCACTGTCAACTGGACCTGCACAACATTGTTTTGCATGGCACTTTTAACATGATCAATTTTTATCTGATTTATGTAAAACAACAGAATTAAAAAAAGAAAAGTCTGAACTGGAAGTAGCAACTCTTACCATTTAAAATGACCAGTCCTCTTAAACCATTATATCCACACTATATGGACAAAAGTATTAGGACACCCCTCCTAATTATTGAGTTCAAGTATTTCAGCCACATTTATTGCTAACAGATGGATCAAATTAAGCACATAGCCCTGCAGTCTCTGAAGACAAACACTGGCTCAAACTGATGAGCTCAGTGACTTTACATGTGGCAATGCAATGGGATGCCGCATCCACCACAAGTCATTTTGTGAAATTTCTGCCCTGCTAGATCTGAGATTAGATTAAGTGACCCTTATTAGTCCCACAACGGGGAAATTTCACCTCTGCATTTAACCCATCCGTGAGGTGAAACACCACATACACACAAGTGGACACAAACACTGGAGTGGGGCAATAAGCACTCTTGTCCAGAGCAGTGGGCAGCCCCATCCACAACGCCAGGGGAGTAGTTGGGGGTTAGGTGGTTTGCTCAAGTGCAATTCAGTTACTTGCTGTCGGCTCAGGGGACCGAACCAGCAACCTTCCGGTCACAGGGCTGGTTCCCTAACCTCCAGCCCATGACTGCCCCTGTTATGCTATTATACTGCTATTATTCGGAAATAGATGCACCTATGAGCAATAACAGCTTAGCCAAGAAGCAGTAGATCACGCAAACTCACAGAGTTGGGCCGCTGAGTGGGGAAATGTATAGTGCCTGTCCCCTTTTGAATAACTCACTAAGAAGTTCCAAATTACCTCTGGAAGCAACATCAGCAAAAGAACTGCACGGTGGGAGCTTCAAGAAAGCCTAAGATCAAAAAGCATAATGCCATGCTTCAGATGGTGTGGGGGAAAAGCAGACTGCCACTGGAATCTGGAGCCCATTCATCCAGAACAGCGTAAGAGTGTTGGTACAAACCCTAGTGAGGATTTTACCAACACAGAGGAAAAAATGGAAAGAGAGGATAAGAGAGGTCAGAGAAAACAGAGAGAAGGAAGAACACAAACTGAAAGTGAGTGAAAGTGTTCCAGAGCAAGACATGCAAAACAGCAAAGTGAGCATGCATTATCTGAAGACAAAAGAAAGACAGTTGACGATCAAATGAACCAGATGGATGTTTGGAACCTTTTTGCACTCTTACAACAGACAAAAAAAAACCCAACACATTCTGTCCTTAACTAGACATGTGAGTTTATTTACTTAAGTTTTTACCCTTTCAGATGGTCATAAATGCCCATATAAAATTGTGTCCAATCTCTTTCAAGAAAAGATGTCTAAACTTTATATGCACAATCACATGAATGCATTAGGCATAATCAAAAAAGGTGATCATCAAGGAATTGCTTTGTTTTGTATTGGTCCTGATACATTTTTATACTGGTGGCAACTCAAAGTGCTTTACAGATAAACAAAAATACAACATACATAATACAATCTGGACCAAACAGGTCCAGACCTCCAAGGTCACTATGCCAAATGCAAACTGTGAGTTAGAGGGATATAAAGCCCCACAGCATTGGGCTGTGGATCAATGGAACTATGTTCTCTGGAGTGATGGAGATCCATCCCATACCTTCAGAATGAGGTGGAGTGACATTTGTGATCCAGAATGAATTATCAAACATCAGTACCTGACCCCACTAATGCTCTTGGGGCTGCATGCAATTAAATCATAACAGCAATGTTCCAATCTCTAATGTAGAGTCTTCACAGAGAAGCAATGGCTGTAATAGCAGCAAAGATTCTTACCCTTGATTTCAGAAGAAATGGTAGATGAGCAGTTGTCTGCAGTTGATTTTTTTTAATAATGATCATGTACACGAAAAGATCAAGCAAAGCAATCATATCTGATGTCTGCACCACCTGATCATCCACCCAATGAGTAGTATTACCTTCATTACTATTACATTTATTGTCTGAATAACGTGTTATCATAGCAGGATGAGTGATCTCATGTTTTACAGAGCATCAATTAAAACACCCTCTGATGGACTGAAGACTATCTGTCCATTTCAGTGTCCGAATACAATCCAATTAGTGCGCCAATGGTACCGCCACTCCAGAGGATCAAAGCCTTCAAACAAAAACACGTCCATGAATGAGCCAAAGTCCCTATTAAAGAAAGTACTACAATAATGACCACCCCAACTCCAAAACCCTTCAGAGCTGATCTGAATATCGCACATAGTTCAGCCAACAGTGCTTTCATTATTACCTCTGAGAGTTTTAGAAGAAACTTCCCTACTTTTTTAATGACCAGCTCTGCTTTCCCATTCCTTTCATCTTCTCTCCATCTCTTCTCCTCCTTGCTGACCTTTCTATGGTACATCTTAGTAGTGTAATGCTGTCTTCCATTCTTCTCTACCAGTCTGTCTATCTTCTCTAGCAGCTCTGAGACCTGAACTCGCTCATATTTCTCATTGTTTCTAAAGACATGGTACCCTGCTCTGCATTTTTCCATCAGATTTTGGATTTCAGCATTCTTATTCTTCATCTCTACTGGATGAAGACCACCAGTGAAGAGCACCATTGTGAACTTCAGCGCTTCTTTTCCAAAGTTCTCCTGAATCCACTTCCCAGCATTCTTCTCTTTGTCTGTAAATCTCCCCACTCTGACCACCAGCAGGAACACGTGAGGACCAGGAGCTGACAGTGAGACCCTGTCACATTGATCTATTTCAGCTTTCAGCTTCCCTTCACTTCTTGATGTATTGAAGAGTGCTGGAGTGCTGATGACTGAGATCTTTCTGCCCTCCACTGTTCCTTCATGTTTCTCACACCTACTGCTTACAGATTTAGTGGAGAGATGATCCACAAATGCCTCTCTGCCCAGGATGGTGTTTCCAGCGGAATGTTTTTCTGCTCCATCCTCACCCAGGAGAACAATCCTTAAAGCTGACACTGTGGAGAGGCATTAAATACGTTATATACAGCACAACTAAACTAACAAAGGATTAACATAGAAACTCTGCCAGTGACATTAATAAAGGATAAGCACCATGTAAGTGTACCACTATGTTCACTCATGCTTTTTACATGTTACTAGTCTCAAATGTAGTAGACAACAGATGATATGATAACAGTGATAAGTAATATCACTGCCCTTCATATGCAGGCTGGGGTTTAATTCCCCACCCAGGCAAACCCACCATGCTATATCAATATTGGTTGGCAAGAATCTTAGTGCTGCAGTTGCCTATATCTGTAAGATGACCAGAATATAAGCTGTGAATAAAAGCTTTTACAAAACAATATGAACATCATCTAATGCAGTCTTTTTAATTATCACATGCTTATTATTTGAATAATTCATGAGGCTTATATACAATTTTATGTGCATTTGTTATTTGTTTTTTATAGGTTTTGTCTGAAAATCAAAAATATTCTGTACACAGTGAAATGAATGTCATTACACAGATTAGCCTGATGAACAAACTTTACATTCTGGCCAATGGAGAGCAAAACTTTCAAATATGTCAGTAAGTGATTCAAGTAGCAGTTAAATTAAACTTGTGAACTTCCCTGTGAGAACAGAACACAACATTTCTACCAACTGCATTCTTTCTCTGTTCATTTAACACCTCCTGGGCAGAGTCAGTAGTGATTGTCTTGATAAAATGATCAAAAAGATAAAATGCCTCAGCGTTCAAGCTGAAACCCACTGTACTCTGGTCTTTCTGTAGTCCCTGAACTACAGTTGTATGCAGAAGTTTGCCAAATGTCATAGTTTGTTGATTTTGTAAGTGAAAATAAGTAACAACTTCCTCTACAGAGAACACAGTTCTGTACATGTTAATACACAATTACTGTTCATTCACTGAATTTAACATACTGGACAAAATGAAGCATAAGTGGCCTGAGGCTCGTCTTGCTTTGTATGTTTGTTAAACTAGAGCAAATAAATAGAAAGTGTATATTACAAGATTGATATTTAAGACTCTTCTCTGTAGAACGTGTTAATTTACTTCCACTTACAAAATCACCAAAAATATTTGCATATGATGGACACAGCAAGCAATTACAAAAGCATGTACATTAGCCCCCATTATTTATTAATATGGAAAAAGTGGAAACATTACTGTAGCAATAATATTCATATTGATCAGGGTTACAGGTTCTGCACAGACCGTGAATTAAAAGAACGGTAAGACACCGAAATCAAAGAGCAACATACCATCGTGCTCATCACTACTAAAAGAGCTTTTGCACAAGTCATGGTGCTTTATTCTCCAGCTGTTGTTGACCACCACCATGCCATACATACACCGATTTTTCTCTGATGCCGGCCTTACACCAAATGACTTTTCAAGCGATTTCACTGTCGCAGGCAAATGTCCAGTGTCAGAATAAAATCATGAGAGTCGTGTCATACTCGCATCATCTCGATCATTAGTGTGAGGTGGTCAAGATGGGCATCTTAAATGCACCTTTTTCTTATCTTGATGCCGCGACAAAATCAACTGTGTTTAATATTATCATACGTTTTAAGTCACTCACGCAAATCCTGACATGCAATGAAGGGGAATAATAAATAAATGTTATTTCTATTGTAATAATAAACATTATCATAATAGAAAGCATACACTTCTGTCAGGAGCAGGATGGGGAATAATCTCAAAAAATCGAGTTGCAGTCCTGTAAACAGTGACACTGCAAGATCCCCAGTCTTTGCAAAATCATAGCCTGTGACTAAAAACCATCACAGTGTCTTTTAAAGACTTTAGTCTTTTAAAAGACGTTTAAAAGTCTTCTAGTGTATGCTTAGCATAACAGTTCCCTCTAAGCCTAAGCAATGCCTTATTATCTCAGATGTCAGCTCTGGACTGATGCTCAGTTCTCCCTGCTCTTACAAATATCCCCCCAGGGAAAATTAGCCTAACATTCACAATAAGAGTCCTTATCAGAATAACCTCATTGAATAAAATCATTTCTTAAGCACACTACACTATTATTCATTTAATCTATTAATGTAGCATTGTGTCTATTCCTTCTTCTCAGGCAGACATAGACATAACCTATGGAAATGTACTGAGTGGCAAGTTCACTGAAAATAATTATTGGCTGATTATTTGCTGAACTTTGATTGAACGATTATTGATTGATCATTGATCATAGCAAATCTACATGGTAATGTTTGACTCCCTCAATATCTCTAATGAAATAGAGACCACCTCTCATTTATTTGAGTACAAATTCATTCATTTTTCAGAATCAAAACTAGAAAATCAATTTTAGTATTTAGTTCTTTATCTTTCCTACAGCTTCTATTTGTTTTGGGAGACTTGCTTTCAGTTATCAAATTAATGAACAGGGGTTCAGGTACTTACTTTATGATGTAAAAGCGATGGCTTAAAAGAGACGTGCAGTGAGGTCTGAAAGGAACTTCTGTCCAATAAAGCTGAAGCCGCCCAGGTGTTTATTTGTTTTCAGTGCTATTCCTGTATCACAACAAGACCACACCTTCACCACAGAAAGGGCCAAACGTTTTGGTGATATCATGCGTTTTATCAGCTCTTCACAAAGGAAAGCCCATCCCATCTCCTCGTTGTGTCCATGTCAATGGGATATTAAAAAAAGAGTCTTCATATTTTTGCATTAATAAATGTAAATATCCAGTAAATAAACTCTCCAAAAAGTATTTCTGCTCAATCTTATCCTGCTAGTGAAAGTGCAATGACCCTGTTTCCATGGTGATTATGAATGTAACTAGGCTGGTCTTAAAAGAACATACCAGCATCTAAATGATGTTCCGAGAGGTTTGATGTGAAGTATGCTTTTTGATAAGACAGCTGGCTTGGCCGCTTTATTCATTGTCCTTTTAAAATGCATGAGCTACTGACAATAGAAAGAAACGTAGGTAACTCTTCAGACTCTTAAAATAGATGTGCTAAAAACAGCATAATGTGTCCTAAGCTGGACACATTGGTGATTAGAACCAACATTCATTTCATTATAATAATAATAATAATAATACAAACCTTAGTTCTGGTAAAGTTGGGACATTTTGCAAAATGCAATAAAACAAGAATCTATGATTTGTTAATTCCCTTGAACTACATAACTGACAAAATCATAAGTGAAATTATGTTGAGAAATGTTCTTTTTGAGCTGTTTGACAATTTGGCACAAATTACTGAGCCATGACCCATATGTACTTGGTAACGTTGAGCCTCTGGTGGATGTTTGTTTCATACCGTGTCATGATACCCTCACCCTTTACCAATTTACCTGCTTATTGTGGTTTCAAAACGGTGAAAATTGAATAAACTTTGCACTACTATTTTGCCCATGTCCAACCTTTTTGAGTATGCTGCATGTATCAAATTCACAATTTCTTTATGTTTACTATCATGTTGGTCAGCCTAAACATCAAAAGTAACTTCTTTGTTCTTTTGTGATTTAAATAAAGAAAGAAAAGATTTGAATAAACACAGATTCTTGTTTTTATTGCGTTTTACCAAATGTTCCAACTTTAACAGAAACTTGGTTTGTATGTTTTAAAAATCATTCATGTATTTAATGTATTTGCATTTTATTTGCCCATCTGCATTTAAACCCAGGCAAATTTCCACATAAAGTTTCCATAAAGTTAATCTAATCGAATCGAATCTAATCAGCTCCTCAATAAGCCATCTTTGACTTCATGTTTCACTGACCTGGTGAAAATGGTTTGAAAGTATGTTGTTTTATGTGGTCTCATGTTGTATTATTCTTTTTGTTTGGCTGTTTCAGGAAACTTGTTCCATGAAGTTGAGATGCTTACAACTCTTGCCTCATGTTTCAAATGAATTAAATAGAGGCTTCTTAATACATGTACTAATTATCCTGTTTGCAATACTCTATGACAAAAGGCAAATGACAGCATAATCGACACTTAAAATATAAATTAATTATATTAATGACATTGCATAAGTCAATTATTATACTATTACTATTAAAGCAAGCACAATAATTTATACTAAGCAATAGCCAATAGTATTTAGCCCATCATCGACCTACTGAGCATTTTCATTGTGTATCTGCCTTCTTGTTTATGACCTTCTTGCCTGTTTATTCCGAATACGCCTTTTGCTTAACCCTTTGGATTGTTTGTTTATGGTTATGTTTGTTTTCTGGCTGAGGTTTTTGGTTTTGACCCATGCCTTCTTTGTGACTATGAGCTCGGATTATGTCTCTATCAGTAAAGCCTTTCTTGTTCATTTTACCGTGAGCGTCTGATTTAATCTGTGCTGTTACAGCGATAACTGAAAAGAAACAATATGATACATAGAGCTAAAGAATGTCTGCATGTATGAAGTAATGTACATGCTCTTCTGTTAAAATGTTTAAATCATATTCCTAATAACAGACACTATGCTTTACACCTCATTTCAATTATTTATTTATTATTTATTTACAGTTAAAACAGCCATTAAGCTTATTCATGTTTGAAAGGCATTTTGGGGCGTGATTAGATAATCCATTTGTACAAGAGCAATGTCAAAGGAACATAGGTGGAAAACAAACAAACAAAACAGGCTTCCAAAGCTGGGGGACAAAGAAAATGACACACTAAATACTGCAAAATATATTAGATTTAGTTGTTTGGGCTTCTGTGTCACTTTCTGTTAAATATGTTTGATCCTTTTTCCAAAGAATCCATCATTTGGTAATTAGTCTTTTGAATATAAGTGATGAAAATCAGCTTAATTTCAGTTATCTATGACAACACTGTCCATCTCAGTGTTGTAATTCTAATCTCCAGGGATTTTTACCAGCATTGGGTAAAGCTTGTCCAACAGCACACATGTGTGCAGTAATCACTGAGAAATCTTTACTGGTTCACTAGTAAACTGGTTAGTGGTGTAAAAATACATGAATGTATTGTGATACATTGATCTGAAGGTGAGTTTTCACACATCTCCTCTGTGATAAAACTCAAATCTGAACAGCAATGAAATGACCACAGGACAAGACAAGCGAGGTTCACACGTAGTAATCAGATCGTAGAAAACTAAAAGCTTGTTGATTAGTTTTTACGTAAATTAATGCTTTGTAACTACACTTGCCATCATCATATTGACTCCTCTAATCAGCCTGCAAGACCTCTTTTTTCTTTACTTCTTTTGCCTCCTAATATTCTTCCAGTGTAGAAAGCATGGAAACAAATGGTCCAAAGACAGTTCCATGTATTGTTTTGTGATTTGTAAAGTATTTAGTATATATATGCACTAGCAGGCTAAATAGGGTGAGTAGGAGCAGTCAAACCCCCTTTATCAAATGCAAACCAACATCTGTCTGGAAAATGACAGAGGTGTCGATTCCAGCAAGGCCAAAATGATGAGTGAAAGTACGTAGGCATTTTGGCATGTAATTTTCTCAGGGGAGGAGGGAGAGAAAAATGCAGATCTGGATGTGAATGCAATCACAGAGTACCTCCTGTAAAAGAGGAAACTACTACAGGAGCCCATGTACTGTTAACACTGTTCAAATAAGGTTGTATAGTAACAAACATTGATGTGCTTTACTAAAGCAATAAAACACAAGAGGCTGCACATTACAGTGCTACACCAGTAAGGGATGTTGTTAGGCATAAAATGAAGAGAAGTAAAATTCACTTAATCATGGTAAAATATCTGTCAGATGTAGCATTGGGTGTGTTAAAAATATAATGACAAAATCCATCAATGTTAAATAAATTATATAATTAATCATTGACAATAATTCTAATAAATAATCCTTCAAGCAATGTGGTTTGTTAACAGGCTATATTTTTTGCATGATTCCATGAACAGCACAATGGCTTAAACCATTTCGCAACTAAGTGCAAACTCTCCAAGAGTCACACAGAGAAAGTTCTTTTAGCATGTGCAGATAGCTGCAGATCTGGAATTTGATTATTATGCAGTATCAGCTCCACATCAGGGAAGGCTTTGCATATTTCAGCAAGACAGTTCTAAACCACACACTGCATCCATCACAATAGCATGGCTTCACAGAAGTGTCTGAGGGCTGAACTGGCCTTTCCAGACCTTTCACCAACATTTGGCACATCATGTAACAAAAATCCAGGTAAGAAGACCAGGACGGCTGAGCAGCTAGAATCATACATCAGACAAGAATGGGACAACATTCTTCTCCCAAAACTCCAGCAGTTGGTCTCCTCACTTCCCAGACCTTTACAGACTGTTGTTAAAAGAGAGGATGCTATACAATGGTAGACATCAACTTTTTTGAGATGCATTGCTGCCATCAAGCTCTAAATGAGTTAATATTTTTAATGAAATGGTAAAATGGCTCGCATTCAATATCTGATATGTGTTTTATGTCTTACTGTGAATAGAATAAAATGTGGGTCAGATTTGCAAATTATTGCATTCTATTTTCATCTGTATTTATCATTTTACACAACATCCCAACTTTTTGGAATTGGGGCTGTAGAACACTTAGCCATTCTGTGACCATGTCCATGAATTTCATCTGTAAAGATGTAACGGGGAGCGAGGAGGCGGACGCATGTGCTGAGATAAGCGAGATTTATTAAGGGCAAATCCAAAATCAGGGTCGAGACAGTCCAGGGTCAATGAGTCAATACGGATAGATCGGGGACCAGACATGACATAAACCAGAATACAACAGAACAAGTAGAATACTTGAATACGACACTGGAAAGACGAGGGACAGGTGAAAACAATCAGGGGCAGAGTAACCAAACAAGGGGCAGGACTATGGATACCAAAACAAAGATGCAGGTGGACTGTACCAAAACACAAACATGTACAGGACTGGGAGGGGCCAATCATGACAAAAGAGTGGTTTATCCCAGCTATGATGGCACATCATAGTAATTGCACTGACACTGTTTGCCATTTCATCACCTTTAACTAAATATGATACAAACCTCTATTTTGGAAAAGTTGGGACCATCCATCCATCCATCATCTTCTGCTTCTCCGGGGTTCGGATCGCGGAACCAGTGTGTCCTGGGTCTTCCCCGGGGTCTACCGGTGGTGTCGAGGAGGCATCCTAACAAGATGCCTGAACTACCTCAGCTGGCTCCTCTCGACGTGGAGAAGCAGCGGCTCTACTCAGAGTCCCTCCCGGATGACCGAACTTCTCACCCTATCTCTAAGGGAGAGTCCAGACACCCTGCGGAGGAAACTCGCGATCTCGTTCTTTCTGTCATTAGAAAAGTTGGGACAATTTGTTAAAAAGTAATAAAAAACAAATCAGTGATTTTTAATACTCTTGAGTTAAATAATGTTTATTAATAATCAACTTGCAAAGAAATTTATTTTAATGTTTTGGCTGACCAACCTGATCATGTTACGTGAGTATAAAAAATGAATTTAATGCCAGAATAAGAGTGAAAAGGTGGGATGGGATAAGATGGGATGTGGCTCAGCCCTTTGAGCCAAACCTTGGGAGAGAATTGTCAAACAGTTCAAAAAGTTCACAAAAACAGTCTTAATGCATTGCAATGTATTTATGTCTCACCATCTAGCAGACAATGAAATTTCAGAAATGAAAATCTGGAGAAATCTGTAGCACAAGGCCTGAAACCGCTGTTGAATACACATGACCTTCAAACCCTCAGAAGACACTGCACCAGAAAGCATAATGCTCCTGTGTTAAATATAGCCACATGCTCTCAGGAGTACTTACGGAATTTGTCAGTTAATACAGTCCACTGCTGCACTTAGAACTGAAAAGTGGCAGTGGAAGTGTACATGGTGATGTGTGTTCGCTGGGAAAATGGATTTTGAGTTATCCACGCCAAAGATGAAAGGAATCATCCAGACTTTTATTAGTAAAAGACACTATAGCCAACATCTGCCATGGTATGGGCTGCATCAGTGTCTATGAAAAGGGTATATTTATATTTGCGAAGGTACGGCTGATGCAGGCATTTGTAATGGGATTTTAGAGAAAAATACGTTGCCACCAAGATGACACATTTTCCAAGGAAGTCCGTGGTTATTTCAGCATGATAATGCCAAGTATCATTCGGCCTGCGATGCAACAACATTTCTTCATAGACAGAGTGTGCTTGGCTGGCCTGCTTGCAGTCCAGATCTGGAGCAGCAGAAGTCTTGAATCAAGCAAGAATGGACAAAGTTTCCATGTGCAAAACTACAAATATATATATATATATATATATATATATATATATATATATATATATATATATATATATATATATATATATTCTTTCTAGTTTATTGTTTTTTTTCTTTTGTTTGTGTTCTTTTGTCCTGTGAAGCACTGCGATTAGACTAACACTAAACTGTAGCTAGCATAAAGTGAAATTTCACAGTTTTCCCACATGGTGGAGCACAAATACCTTTCTTTACTTCTATTTAGTTACCTCTGGAAAAGGCTGTGTGAAATAAAGAAATGCACCTGATAATAATATGAATGCTTATTGATATTTATATTTTATATTTGAATAATCTAAGAGATAATTTTTTTATTTTGAAATTGCTCCTTTCTGCTTCTACATATTATTCCAATGACATAGGAGTGTTTGTATGGTAGTATTAAAATCCATGAACCTCTAAAAAATACATATTTACATAATGATTTCTGATTGATTTTCAATCATAATGAACATTATCTCTGCCCTGATAAATTCTGATTCCTAAATTGCCTCTGCTGGCAATGGAAAATATAGAAGTCAGGTTTAACTAACAGTCCATTTAAGTATATTTAAATTAATGCAGTAATGAAACTTCAAAATAGAATATAGACATTCTTACGGATGCTTTTCTGCTTTTTTATTTCCAAAAATTAACAGACTTTCAAATTTGTTTCTTAGTCAAATATGTCTCATTAAAATGTGAAATGTCAAAAAGTCTTGAAATGTAAATTTGTACTAATAAAAACTAATTATTTACCTATTTCACACTGTACTATGTGGAATGGACAGAGAATAACAAAAATAATTATAGTTGAAATTACATTGCCTCTATTGTTTCTCTTCCTGTGTTGAGACTCATGCTGAACTGTAGCTAAAATGAAAGTAAATTGCACAGATTGGCCATCTGAGGGAGCTGTAGTGTGTCCTCAACTAAGAGACTTAGCGATTTTTCAGTAGTTTAAAGATCCAGTTACCTTGAAACACAGCCAAGTGAAAGTAGGAAATGTCCGTGATAATGAAGCACAAGTTTTATAGTGTTTTACGGAGGCTTAAAACAAACTAAGAAACTTTAATTCTGACTTTCTCTCTGCACATCCTATTCCAAAGGCATGGTCATGGATGTGTTTGTGACACTTTTATTAATATCTGTTGATGAAACTCTGCTAGCAGCTGTTCCCTTCCACTCCACCTTCCACTCTTCTGGGAAGCTTTCTACAAGATTCAGTGTGTGTCTGTGGGAATTTTAGCCCATTCATCCAGAAGAGCATTTGTGAGGTCAGACACTGACGTTGGACGAGAGGGCCTGGCTCACAATCCCTGTTCATCCCAGAGGTGTTGGATGGGGTTGAGGTCAGAGGTAGTGAGAAAGAACGTTGTTATAAGTTGGACAGCACAAGAATAATATAAAAATAAGGTGTAATCCTCCACAGTTCCAACCATTATATATGAGAGAAAGATCATGTGCAAGGTATTCCTTCCCATCTTTAAATGACATCCTGTAAATGAGTATATGTACAGAGAGACCCCAAAGGGGGCTTGACGGTGTCACGATTGGCCCCTCCCAGCCCTGTCCATGCGCTTGTGTTGTGTTTACTTCCTAGTCCTGTCCATGTGCTTCTTCGTTTTGGTTTTCAGTCCAACCCCATTGTTTTGTGCCACCATCCCTGACTGTCTCCACCTGTGTTTCCACCTGTCCCTCATGTATTTAAGCCCTGTGTTTTCCCCTGTGTGGTTGCAGGTCTTTGTTTGAGATGTATGTCTGATATAAGGTTTGTGTTTGAAGTGTATGTTCTGTTTGAAGAAGTTTTGTTTATTTCTGGCCTGTTTGGAGTTCTGTGTTCTTTTATCATGTCTGTCCATGACCATGGACTGTTCTGACCCTGATTTTGGATTTGCAATTAATAATAAATCTCGCTTGCCTCCGCACACGTGTCCGCCTCTACGCTCCCAGCCGTTACAGATGGGGTACTGGTGCCTTCAATTTTGATTGTAAAAACATTTTAATCACAACACATTTCATGTAATTTTCTGATAAATGCTGCAGTTGTAAAATTGTACAGCATCCTCTACATTTTTGAAAACATTGCACTAATATTCATCACGGATCTTATCAACAGAGGTTGAAACATGGCTCAAATGATATCATTTAGGACACAGAACAGCTCCACTCTTCATTTCTCTTTCTCTGAACCTCCTGGTACATCTCATTAGTGTAGTGCTGTCCTCCATTCCTCTCCACCACAGCCTCAATCTTCTCCATCAGCTCTGTGACCTGAGTGCGGTCCACTTGCTCCTCATTGTTGAAGACATGAAAAGCTCCTCCACAGCTGTCCACAAATTGCCCCAAGCTATAATGCAAGTCCTTGTGCTCGACTCTCCCCCATTTGTCTCCACGGGTGATCAGGACTACGCTCCGCTTTAGGAATTCATCTCCAAAATGATTCTTTAGTGGATAAAATGTTTCATTTACCCGCGCAAAGGTGGGAGAACGTATCACAAGCAGGAACGCATGAGGTCCAGGAGAACAGAGGCGCATGCACTCTTCAAACTCAGAATGATTCAGGCGACTTCTGTTACATTCAGTGTCGATTACAGTGACAGACTTATTTCCCACCATTCCATCCTGTCTTTTACAAATTGTGGCAGAGGGTGATTTAATTAAGTCCTTTCCGAAAGCTTCTCTGCCCAGAATAGTGTTTCCTGTTGCACTCCTTCCTGCGTGAGGTCTACCTAAAAGAACAATCCTCACATCAGATTCTGCAAAACAGAACACAGGCAGGAGATCACTGCACTGATTATGCTTCACATTCTGAAAAAAAGTCATTATAAACTTATATAAAGTTATATAAACTTTGCATAAATCATATGTCATAATATATATTTTGTTAGTTTAATAAAATAAAAATAAATCCACAAAATTAAACAAATAAATTGTAAAAAGTGAACTGTAATACTGTTTTACTTGAATAATATTTTGGGAACAACATGAATTTTATTGAATGACAGTTAATGTGTTACTAATAAATATCAAATAAACAAGCATTACTCACAAACGCCTCCTAATGGTGTTGTTAACCAGAGGTGGACGAAGTACACAAACCATGTACTTATGTTAAAGTCGAGACCCCCAAGGTAAAATATTCCTCCAGTAAAAGTAGAAGTTCCTCCCTTTAGACCTCCACTTGAGTAAAAGTACTAAAGTATTTACCTTCAAATGTACTTAAGTATAAAGTAAAAGTACTAAAAGAGTAATTCTGGCTCTGATGTCCTGTTATCATTTTTATAACCAGACTGGCTTCATGAACTCATTTCAGGTGAAAGTCCTCCAGCGTCTCTCTTGGTAAACCAGTCTTTTAATAGAACGTCATTAATTAGTGACGCTGACGTCTATTAAAATGATCAGAAGCACAAAACACTGAAGGTAAACAGTTTCCATCAGGGAGAACCGAGTGGCTCTGAAATCACTTTTTACACACAAGCAAAGTTTCAGTTTCAGATTTATTTACAACTTAGTTCCAAGTTTAAGTTGAATAAAAACTGGCTTTAAACTCAGGATCACAGATGAGCTCCTTTACTATGTTGATCTGTAGACGTCTGTTCATAAACATAAACCAGCCCAAACTCATTTACTATAAAATGAAATGGTGTTTGTAGAAATTCAGGAAAAAGCCGCGTCAGTCTCGACTGCATATGTGGACATATTTCTATATTGAGCTCTATTTACACAAAGTTAGGTTAGTTCATCATTTATGTTGAACAGACTCTCCCAAAGTTTGACGCTGCTGCGCTGACGTTGAACCGCGTGCTGCACTGGGTCGGTATGACCAACAGGTCAAAACCAGCTCTAAACAAAGTGACCGCTGGGCCCTGATTGGTGCTCTGGCTTTGCGCTTCTTTCGTTTTGACATGTTACGTTTTTATACACACAGAAACCAAAAGGAACGACAGATTTCTCAAAGTGTAGGAGGAAAAAGTCGGATATTAGACTCTGAAATGTAGTGGAGTGAAAGGAGAAAGTCGCCCAGTAATGGAGAAACTTAAGTACAGATACACCAAAAAATACTTAAGTAAAGTAACAAATTACATTTACTCAGATACTGTCCACCACTGTTGTTAACAAACATCAGATAAACATCATTTTTCCTGCCCTTAATGTAAAGTTATCTCACAGTGTGATCATTTGCTTTTTGCAATGTTTGTTTTTGCCTTAGTGAAAAATAAATGAATAAGTTCTGGTCTCCGGCCACAAATGACGGCCTCAAGGCAGGATGAATAGTAATATTTATTGATATTGTTTATCAACTAATATGTCCTGTTCTAGCATATATGAGTGTTCAGGTAGACCATTAAAATAATAAAGTAATAATAATAAAATAATCAAATAATAATAATAAGGTATAGGTTCTATAGGTTCAACAGTAGGTGTTGGTACTGCTGGAGATACTCAAAGCAAGCTTCCCTTTGGTGAAAGTTCAATGATTTAGCAGCAGTACACATTCAGTAGATAATCCAGAGACTTTTAATTGACACTGTAAATAAAATTAGTTCATAATCTGCTGAATTCAGTTGTTTTTCACTTTATTTGGAGTCCAAGTTCAGATCAATAGATGTTTATCTGAGAGGAGCTGAACAAGTAACTGGTTTAATATTGACCATCTCAATATCCTCAACAAGCTGATATAAACATACTGACACCATCCTGTACCTAGAGCTTCACAGGATTAGGACTTGGTTAGGATTAGGTTTTGGGTTAAGGTTAAAGTTAGGATTAAAGCCAGGTTGAGGATTAGCATTAAGTTTTGGGTTGAGGTTAAGGTTGGGATTAGGGCTGAGATGATGGTTATAAGTACGTTTTGGGTTGATGTTAAGGTTAGGGTTAGGATTAGGGCCATTGTGAGGGTTAGGCTTAGGATTTGTGGAAGGTTAGGTTTTGTATAAAAGTAACATCTTAACAGAACATCTACTCAATGTAAGTAATGTGGCAACAGAACATCTACAAGACATTTACTTTAACGTATTCAGATGTTTCACTACTGCTACTTCACTCATATGTTGTTAATGTGTTACAGATACCCTGTTAAGAGTTTATTAATCAGCCCCAAAGGACAACTCAAAATAAGGTGTTATTAAAATACCTTGAAATGAAATTTGATCTTTCTGTGTTTAGGCTGCTGGATATGTTGGCAGCATTTTGAATTGCTATTGATAGGTCATTTTTGAGAATTAATAAAAAATAATGTAAACTTTGAACTTCTGTGAAGCAGTAATTTTGTTACAAGCACATTAACCATTTATTTATGGCATTTGGCCGACGCTCTTATCCAGAGCGAAGTACAATTTGATTGTTTTACACTGGAAATGGAAGGTGGTGTTAGGAGTCTTGCCCAAGGACCCTTATTGGTATAGTGTAGGGAGCTTACCCAGGCAGGGGATTGAACCCCAGTCTACAGTGTAGAAGGCAAAGGTCTTACCCACTACACCAACCAATGGCTTTTAGACAACCACTGGCATCTTGGTTTCAATTAATGTGCTTTTTTCATGATGTATTATCCTTATATTGGTAGAGTTGGGAAAATTTGGGAAACTTTTAGAAATGTACAACACAGCCTGCTGCTTTTCCTGGGGAATTATTGCATTGTTCAACAGTGTTTTCTCCGAGTATGTCAACTAGTGACTTAGTATGAGACATCATATATATATATATATATATATATATATATATATGCTGTTTTTATTTTGATAACATTTCAAATAATTTTATCTATTAAAATCGTCTGCATTACTCACCTCTCTCAGATACTCCTTCCATCACTGCCTGCTCCTGTTCCCACTTTATTCTTTCCCTCTCCCTCCGACTCTCCTCTTGTCTTCTGAGATCTTCTCTTGTGCATCTTTCTCTCTCTTTCTCTCTGTCTGCCTTACTTAGATATTTAACCGACTCCTCTTTTCTTTCTTTGGACTGCTCTTCCCCCACCCCATCTTCAGTCCTCATCCCTTCATCTAGTGTTGTGGTCTCCATGCTCTGTCTATTTTGTAGCCTTTTGTTAGAGTTCTTCAGTCTTTCCTTTGTCTCTGGTGCTCTGCTATCTGCAGTATTGAGCAGTGTAACCAGCACTGTCTGTTCTTCTTTAATCTTCTCCACTTCTTCTTCTTCTGCTGCCTTAGTCTCACTTTCTTGAGCAATGTCATTGTCTCTTCTCTCATCCTTTCTTTTCCACTCCTTTTTTTGCATCTTTGCTTCTTGGCCCTGCTGTTTTTTGATTCCGTCTCTTCTTTTTTTCTCCTGTTCTTCCCTCTCTTTTTCTTGATGTTGCTTTAGTAATTCTTTCTCTATTTTCTTCTCTTCTTCTTCAGCTTTGGTGGCTTCTTCTACTTTCTTCTTTTGCATCACCTTGTACATTTCATTGCTGTAATGTTGTCCTCTGTTCTGCTTGACCATTTCATCGATCTTCTCCAGCAGTTTTGTGATTTGAGCAGGACTAACCTCTTTCTTACTGTTTATCAAACTATACCCACCTCCAAACTGTTCACTAAAGTGTTGAATATGTTGTTCCTCAAAAAACATCTTCCATTGTCTGCTGGTCAATTCTTCTTTTCCAGTGAAGAGCACCATGGTGAACTTCAGAGCTTCTTCTCCAAAGTTCTCCTGAATCCACTTCACAGTGTTCCTCTCTTCTTCTGTGAATCTTCTCACTCTGATCACCAGCAGGAACACATGAGGACCAGGGGAAGACAGTGAGATACACCTCTCCAGTTCAGTCTTCAGCCGGTCTGTACTGAGAGTTGTGGTGTTGATTGCCGGAGTGTCGATGACTGAGATGTTTCTGTCCTCCACTCTTCCTCTCTGTATCTCACACTCTGTAGTTTCAGTTTCTCTGAAAGCTTCTCTTCCTAATATTGCGTTGCCTGTTGCACTTTTTCCAACACCAGTGTTACCCAGAAGCACCATCCTCAGCTCTGGTGAATCAGAAGCTGCATCACATGCTTGGAAAACAACAATATGACAGTTTGAGACAATGTACATTGTTTTCAGCTCTATTTTATTGTTATTGCAAGAGTAGTCTAGTAGGATGTCTGTGTATTACTGATTTGGTTGAATGTAATCTCATTTGCTATTTTGATGCTCAGATAGCACTTGCAATGATGTGGGTGGAGTGGTGCAGCTAGGGGTTTGGCTTTCAAAAGTAAATATTTAGCCGGTAAACAAGGTTACCCTATGCAACTATTTACTCCTATCACACTCCTGAGTGTCAGCTGGTCGGCTCTAGTCTGCAGATTTTTGGGTCAGTTGAAGTTGAGAGTTGGAGAGAGGGTGGAGTAGTGTGCAAGGGGAACAGACTCAGGTTTATGGCCTTGCGATCTGTTAGAAAAATCAGTATTATACTCTATGTTATTCAGGATTGTATTCTGTTTATGATCAGCATTATATCAATGTTGTAACCACTTACAAACATTAGTGTAATGACCTTTAATGCTCCCCTATTCTAGCCGTACACTTTGCCAAGCATACTTTGAGCATTTGCATCTAGAATTTGTTCTGTGTGTAACTGCTCCCTTGCTGCAAGAATAAAGACTTCAAAGACATCGGTGATCTCAGGCTGATTATTTAAAAGAATTTTTCTGTCACAATCTCATTTCAGACTAGTCAGTATTTATCAAACATTTCTCAACTCTGAGCATAATCTAGTAGTGTATACTGGTCAAGGACTCAATCTGAATGGCTTCCTGCACCAGCCAATGAAAAGAGTACAAAAAATACAGCAAGTAAACAAAGAAAAATGGTGAAAGGTCTCTCATCTGCAGAGCCTTAGTTGCCACAGCCAGAATGCTATATGGGGGATCCTGGAGGACGTAGAGATGTCTTCCTTCAATGCTTACTTACAGCAGCCCTTTAGGGTTTCCCTCAGAAAGGGCTAAAGTGGTGTTCATAATTTCTCTTCTCTTGGGTTGGGCCCCCGCTTGGGCAACTCCTGTATGAGAGAACCAACATGATATGTGTGCTTCTGCAGACCTGTTTATGGCTGCTTCGTGTCCCCATCCTGTCTGCGAAGGAAATATTGGCTAACTTCTCCTGAGCATGCATTAGGGAACGCAGTCATTGGCTGATTATGCCATCAAATTCTGCACTTTAGCAGCAAAAAGTGATTGGGATTCTTCTGCACTAATGGCTGTCTTTCAACAAGGCCTGAGAAAGGAGCTCAAGGATGAGCTGACCCCTTGTGACCCTCCTTCTGCTTTCAAGGACCTAACTGAGCTAGCTGCATCCATCATGGGCTCCACAATCATTCATTTGTCCAGAACTACCATGTTCCTCAATGCTGTCATCTCATGGGGGCAAGCCAGAGAGGAGCACCTCAGGGCCTTTGTCGACTCAGGGGCAGCAGGGAATTTCATTATTGCAGCACTAGCCAGGTCTCTGAAGTTGCCTTTGATTGCTCTAGACCAGGCCCTACCTGTCTTGGCCATCAATGGGCAATCTCTCAAGTCAGGGCAGTCTATTAGCAAACCAAACCACTCACACTGCACATTGGACAACACACTGAGCAGGTCTCTTTATACCTGATTAATGCCTCCATTGTGCAGTTAGTGCTGGGCTTTCCCTGGCTGCAGCACCACAGTCCTTGTCTGGAGTGGCAGAACCAGTCCATCCTTTCATGGGATGCTCTGTTCCAGACATCCTGTTTTCAGGTCCTAGTGCTTTGCATAGTGTAAATTCCCAGCGCTCAGATCCAGAATCTCTTGACTTTTCTTGAGGACCCTCAGAATGCTGGGACATCCCGGGGGTTTTCAGCAAAAAGGCCCTGCTCCTGCCCCTCCATCTGCCTTGATATTGCCCTGATGATATTGCCATATAATTGTTATCAGGCACTGGTTCCCCTCAGGGCTGACTATTTTCCCAGTCTGACCCAAAATGTAAGGCCATGGAGTATTATATCCAGAAGTCCTTGGCACTAGATATCATCCTGTCATTGACCTCCCCAGCGGAAGCAGATTTCTCCTTCATAGGCAAGAAAATGGGGGTCTTCACCCTTGTATTGATTACTGGGGACTCAATAAGTTCCTGATTAAGGAGCACTGCCCCTTGTTTCTCATGTTCTCTGCCTTTGAAGCACTGCAACAGGCATCCATCATCACCAAGCTGGACCTGTGCAGTGCCTAAAACCTAATCAGAGTTAAGGAGGGGAATGAATGGAAGACAGTTTTCATCACCCCATCGGGCCACTTTGAATATTTAGTTATGCCACTCGGACTGATGAATGCCCTAGCTGTAGTCCAGCACTACTTTAATGAGGTTCTGAGGGAGGTGCTTAATCATTACTTATTCATTTATTTGTATAACATTCTCATCTACAGCAAGAAACAAGATGAACACACAGCCCACTTCCTCACAAAAAGAGTGTGGGGTTGTTTCAGTGGAGTCCAGTGGAAGTGTATGCCTCTGAGAGGCATGGGCACGGCCAAGGGGCAGTGTTTTCTCAGCAGTCTGATTATAACCAGAAGCTACTAGCACCTTCTTTACACACTGCCTCTCCTTCTCCTCCTCAGAGCGAAACTATGATGGCAGGTCTGCTCCATCCATTACCCATCCCCTCTCGCCCATGGTCTCATGTCTCCCTTGGCTTCATCACGGAGTTATGATAATAAAAGTATCTTGAATCTTACTGACTAAGTACAATTGCTGTTTTTTATTTTATTCTTTCTCAAATAAGCATTATTATTATTGTTATTATTATTGTTGTTGTTTTAACAATACTACTACTATTACTACTTCTACTACTGCTACTACTACTACTTCTACTACTGCTACTACTAATACTTCTACTACTGCTACTACTACTACTTCTACTACTGCTACTACTACTACTTCTACTACTGCTACTACTATTACTACTACTGTTACTACTACTACTACTATTGTTACTACTACTACTACTACTACTGCTACTACGACTACTTCTACTACTATTACTACTACTGCTACTACTACTAATACTACTACTTCTGCTACTACTACTACTGCTACTACTACTACTTCTACTACTACTACTACTAATACTTCTACTACTGCTACTACTACTACTTCTACTACTGCTACTACTAATACTTCTACTACTATTACTACTACTGCTACTACTACTACTACTACTTCTACTACTATTACTACTACTACTGCTACTACTACTACTATTACTACTACTGTTACTACTACTACTACTACTACTACTACTACTACTACTACTATTACTACTACTGTTACTACTACTACTACTACTTCTACTACTATTACTACTACTGTTACTACTACTACTACTACTACTACTGCTACTACTACTATTACTACTACTGTTACTACTACTACTACTACTGCTACTACTACTACTTCTACTACTATTACTACTACTGCTACTAATACTAATACTACTACTTCTGCTACTACTACTACTGCTACTACTACTACTTCTACTACTACTACTACTTCTACTACTACTACTACTGCTACTACTACTACTGCTACTACTGCTACTACTACTTCTACTACTATTACTACTACTACTGCTACTACTACTTCTACTACTATTACTACTACTGCTACTACTACTAGTACTTATCCTACTACTACTACTATTAGTAATAATAATAATATGTTTCTTGTTTATTCATTTGTTATAATGGCATCAAAGTAAGAAGTCATTTGAGACTTTAGAAATAGCACACATAACATTTTTCTCTATCCGTTAAATGAAGACATGCTGAGGTTTTGAAGGAATGCAGTGATATTCTGCTTTTAGGACGGTATGACTGTGCTGCAGTCAGTCCTCATTTGGTTTACGTCTTTAAGTGAATAACAAGGGTTGATCTGATTAGCTGTCACTGTAGTATGCTTAACTGTGCATTTTGCTGTTGTATACAATCTCCACCCCTGTTTATAGGTGTGCTGCTCTGCTCCAGGTTACAGCCTGCACTGCTGGTCGGGAAGGTACCAGAAATATATCTGACACACCCACATGCACCAGCGGTGTGATGTTGTGCTGTATTTTTCCACTTGCAGCTAAGAACATAAAAAACAGAGCCCTTAGAGTTCAGCTTACTTTGTAATTGTAAATTAGCAAACCATCTACTTCTGAATGCACCGTAACAAGTCCTAGCTTGTAACCACAGAGTAAATGTGTCTTATTTTCACTTTCTGTTTCATGCACTTTCTTTTGTGTGCGAACAGTTTACAAAAGAAATAATAATAATCTCAATATAGCATGATAAACATGTATATCACCAATACAAAACAGCTACGTAATCCTTCACAACACCTACATTTTGATCAGATCATCCATTGTTATTCAGTTGCTTGTGGTTCTTTGTCTTTTATGGTTTACTCACCTGCATAAACGGATGTCATTTTTCTTCAAATTCACCTTTTCCCCCTGCTGGAATATTGCTTTCTTTGTTGTCTCAGTGAAACCCCCTCAGGTGGAATACAAATGAGCTGATGAACTAACTCCCGTTTGAGACTTTAGCAACATCCGCTTTAAACCACACCCCTTAATGGTCGGTAAGTGCGCATGTCCACCTCTGACATGAATACAAATAAATAAATAAATAAATCTCTTCCCGTGAAATTTGAGCTTTCGTTATTCAGGTTATTCCTGGTGTATGTTGTCTGTGTCATGTGCTGTCCTGTTGTAGAGTAAAAGTCTCTGGGAAAGGGCAGATCTGCTGGGTGTACTGGCAGCATTTTAAATCATTCTTAATTCAGCCATAAGCATAAGGGGAGTTTTGAGAATTGATCAAAGTAATGTAAACTTTAAGCTTCTGGAAAAAAAGGGATTTTGGGAATGTCACTAGGCTACTGAATAAAATGCTTTTGATTCTTACACACACATATATATATATATATATATATATATATATATATATATATATATATATATATGTGTGTGTGTGTGTGTGTGTGTGTGTGTATTATAGAATTTCGTGGTCCATTTTGCTGGGTGCCAATATATGTGGAGGTCATTGTATGTGCCTTTTAATGTGATTTGCAATAAGCTTTGATATTTTTATATGTAGTTACACACAAACTGAGTTCTATGAAGAACAATGTCTTTTTGGACTTTATGCATCAAGTGCTCTATCCAGCTCTATCTAGACAACCATTTAACAAGGCGAAGGACCATTTATGCACTCAAATGCTTCTTTGAGCCTAATTACATGCTGTACTAGACACTGAATTCCTCAAACCATGTAAATATTCTTTATTCAGAAATAATTGAGCACACAGATAAGCTCTGAATTGCACACATGTAGGTAATATTTGATACAATTTTCATATAATATTTGCTAGAATCCAACAGTTGCAGCTCCAGTCCAGGTTTCAGCAGAGAATGACACACAGGATAATCATCAACACAGTTAGTTGTGTTATATACATAGTTGTGCTCACTGCTTCAGTAAGCCAGGCAAGAGTCTCTTCCCTGGCTCTTCTGGCTGCCCGTCCTGCTACAACTGCTACTACTAGTCCGGCTACTGTAGCTCCAGCAGCTGCTGCCACCCCACCAGCAGCTACGCCCTCCACACCAAACATGTCCACTGCCACGGATGCAGCATAACCTCCAGCCCAGCGCAGGATCCAGAGCAGCAGGGCGGCGCTCACAAGGCCGGAAAAGCTGCAGAGGTAGCTGAACAGCTTTTTCATCACTACAGTGTCTTTGAAAACCCCCAGCATCACTGACTCGGCCACCACCAGCTGCAGGATCACCATGACTACGGCTCCCAGCGCCCCTGCATTGCTTACTTCCAGACATTTATCCATGGCCTCCGTCTTGTCCAGCCTGTCTTGCATGTTCCTGTGGCTGCTGCATTCCGAAGGTTCTTTGACCACTGCAGCTATTAATCAAATCAAAACTGCAGTCACTGTAGCCATTGTTGGTGTTACTGGTCCTCCTGACGTTTCTGCTGGCTATTGTTTTCTTGTCCGACCACCATCCCTAAAGCATCCATAGTGACCAGCAACTCCTTGCCATGCTCTCCTTTAATGCAAGGCTGAATGAGTTTTGTATACAAATGTGTAAGCATTATTTAACTTATCCACTCCTCATGTTTTAGGATTATCCTACTTTAACATGCCTGACTCGACTCATCTGCTCATTATCAAACCCTGTATGAGGTCGTGAGCCTCATGTTGGAGCAGGAAAGCACTAAAACAAGCAGGAGAGGTGTAGCATTGAAAAACGCTATCAGATTAATGATAAGCATCTCACCTGGTGCTGTGTTCTGTCTCTGTGTCACGGTAAGATTAATCCTCTCAGATAATATCATTTATCCTGTGTTCGGTCACATGATTATAGATACTGCTATGTTGGAAATGCCCTGAGCTCTTGAACCAGACTGGCTGGTTTGGCAGGTTTCATGTATCCACAGTAGTGGATACATGAACCTCTTTGTTTTACAGTGCACAAAGATCCAAGAACATATAAAATACACTTCTAAACATGCTTTGTGACATTCTCAGTGCTAATTAAAACAAAATGAAAAATTAACTGACATATTTCTGCTCATTTTCTGCTGATTGCTGATAATCATACATTTGTGCATACACCACAGCAGGTATACTAAATTTAGTATAATCCTCAAATGAGTTCTCATGTGAATCAATGCTTGAATGTTCTCAATGCTTGAATGAGAATCTCAGTGTACTGTATTTACAGTTTATAGTCAATTACTACAGATAATAATGTTGATATGATTTTTTCATACTTATAAAGTAACAGAAAACATGGTAACTCGAACGTGACATTTAAGTAACATCATTAGGCAGCTGCTGAATTCCACAATTAAACATTTCTATGAAACATGACAAATTTTGGTAGAACACTTCTGTGATTTTTTTCACTCAAAGATATTTAGATGTTATGCTTTGAATCTGTATAATTAACCTTGCAGAGGGTATGGTAGCATATTGGTGTGAGTGGAAGCACAGTTTCTGTCTGATCTATGTGGCTACCAGGAAATGGAAAGTGAAACTGAAACTATATCCTCTGTTGCTGCAGTGTTGGAACGTATAATAAACTGTTGTAAGATCAGATTGGTATTACTTTGGTCCGGTATTGACATTTTCTACACTCATTTTAATGGATTTAGTTTTAAATTCACACTATATAGTCAGGTATTTAAAATGTTCCCTTGTAAAGCTCAGCACCTGGCCAGTGACTTCTACTACAAGCAAGACTTAAGTCATTGTCTCTTCTATTTCTATCTGAGTACAAGGAAACCCATTGAAACTAATTGTGGTTACAAGACAAAAGTGGCAAATAGAGATCATTTTTGAAAACGTTGGATTTCAACTTAAATCTAACATGTAGTTGTAAAATGTTGCCGGATGGAGAGACTCCCTGTATCTGCAAGGCTTCTTGAATATGTCTCTACAATATTTGCACACCTGGATTTGGCCAGTTTATTCCTTTCTTCCGAGCAGATCATCTCAAGCTCAAGCTAAACTGAAACTAAGTAAAAGAGTCAAGTAAGAAAACTAAAGATCTTAGAAATCAATTTATTAAAATTGCATAGAAAAAGAATTGATCTCAAAGCAGTTCCAATAAAAAGTGAATTAAATGAAAATAAAATAGAGCAGTGTAACGAAGGCTTTAGAGGCATGTTTGATTTCATTTACCCGTTTACATCTGCGACCGGCTGTAATGCGGCAACAATGTACCAGATGCTTGGAGACGTTGAGAAGGTTGTTTAATAAACACCAACTGACCAGTCAAAAGGGGCAAATCACAAACCGTCAACGTCCAATCCAAAAGGTCAAAACACAGATCAAACCAAACAGATGAAGGTACGGAGGGATGAAGCGGAAATCATAAATGGGAGAAACGTAGCAAAAGGTCAAAATACACGGTGAGCAAATACAAGAAGTAGTAAACGCTCAGTAGCCTCATTGAGACAATACTTCAGAAAGTCTCTATCAAAATCTGGACCTGCTGCGGCTGAGGATGAGTGTTTCTGAGGAGATGAGGAACTGCGCTGTGATTTGTCTCACGGAAACCTGGCTGAACCACACCATGCCGGACTCAGCCTTCCAGCTCGCCGGCCGGCAGCTCTTCCGAGCGGACCGCAACCGGTTATCCAGGAAAGCCCGGGGGGGCGGCTTGTGCGTCTACATAAACAAAGGTTGGTGCACAAACTGCGTGTTGTTAAACAGCCACTGCTCCGAGGCGACAGAACAGCTGACTGTGAAGTGTCAGCCTCACTATCTGCCTCGTGAGTATTCGGCGGTGTTTTTGATTGCTGTTTACATAGCACCGGATGCTAATGCTAACAACGCGCTGAAGGAGCTTTATGACAACATCAGCTCGCTTCAGAACAAGCATCCGGAGGCGTTCTACGTGGTAGCGGGGGATTTTAACCACATAGAACTGAAGAACACCCTGCCGAGGTTTTACCAACACGTCAACATCCCAACGCAAGGTAATAACATGCTGGACCGTGTTTACACCAACGTGAGGGATGCGTACAGAGCCTTCCCCTGCCCCCACCTCGGGCTCTCCGACCACATCTCCATCATGCTGGCCCCTGCATACCACCCCCCACTGCGTCACTCCAAACCCACACAGAAGACCATCACTGTGTGGCCCAGTGACGGCGACGCTGTGCTGCAGGACTGCTTCGGCTGCACAGACTGGCAGGTCTTCAGGGAGGCTGCTGAGTGTGAGGGGGAGCTGGACCTGGAGGAGTACACATCTGCTGTTCTCGGGTACATCAGCAAGTGCACGGAGGATGTCACTACCACCAAGACTGTGACTTGCTACCCGAACCAGAAGCCCTGGCTGAACGCAGAGGTGCGTTCTCTGCTGAAAGCCAGGGATGCTGCCTTCAGGTCTGGGGACTCAGGTGAACTCAGGAGGGCTAGAAGAGAGCTGACTGTTGGAGTCAAGAGGGCAAAAGCAGCATATGCTCTGAAAATCCAGGGACACTTTTCCTCCCAGGATCCACAGAGTATGTGGAGGGGCATCAAGTGCATCACGGACTACAAATCCAACGTTGCACAAAGCTCCAAAGACCCATCCCTGCCTGAGGCTCTCAACAAGTTCTACGCCCGCTTTGAGAATCCTGACACCCCCCCCAGCACCAAACTCACACACTCACCAGGAGAGGAGCCCCTCAGCGTGACACCAGCAGAAGTAAGGAGGACGCTGAGGAGGATCAACCCCCGGAAAGCTGCTGGCCCGGACAACATCCCCGGAAGGGTGCTAAGAGACTGCGCCGACCAGCTCTCGGACGTCCTGGCGGACATCTTTAACGCCTCCCTCATCCAGGCAGCAGTCCCCACTTGCATGAAGACTGCCACCATCATCCCGGTCCCCAAGAGCTCTGCAGTGACGGGTCTGAATGACTACCGGCCAGTGGCCCTCACGCCGATAGTAACAAAGTGCTTTGAAAGACTGGTTCAGACCCACATCAAAGCCACAATCAACGTCACTGTGGATCCACACCAGTATGCGTACAGGAGGAATCGATCCACAGAGGATGCCATCTCCTCTGTGGTCCACACCGCCCTCACCCACCTGGAGCAGAAGGATTCCTATGTTCGTATGCTCTTTGTGGACTTCACATCTGCTTTCAACACCATGACTCCTCAGACCCTGATAACAAAACTCTCCTCACTTGGACTGAGCTCTTCCATGTGCAACTGGGTCCTAGACTTCCTGACCAACAGGCCGGAGTCTGTGAGGATCCACAACATCTCCTCCCCCACCATAACCCTCAGCACTGGCTCCCCTCAGGGCTGTGTGTTGAGCCCCCTCCTGTTTACACTGCTCACATATGACTGCTCAACTATCCATCCAGGCTGTCATATTGTGAAGTTTGCGGACGACACAGCAGTGGTTGGATGCATCACAAACAGGGATGAGTCCAACTACAGGCAGGAGGTGGAACACCTGGAGGGTTGGTGCAGAGAGAACAACCTCTGCATCAACGTAAAGAAGACGAAGGAGATGATTGTGGACTTCAGAAGGGGCCATCATGACCACCTCCCTCTGCACATTGGAGGTTCTGAGGTGGAAGTGGTCAACAGCTACAGGTACTTGGGTGTGCACCTGAGCAGCAACCTCACCTGGAGCAACAACACTTCCACTCTGGTCAGGAAGGCACATCAGCGGCTCTACTTCCTCAGGAGGCTGAGACGAGCTGGACTCGGAAGGGCAGTCCTCACCTCCTTCTACAGATGTGTGGTGGAGAGCGTCGTGTGCTCCAGCATCAACGTGTGGCATGGAAGCTGCTCTGCTGCAGATAGGAAAGCACTGCAGAGGGTGGTGAAGGCTGCACAGAGGATTGTTGGGGTCAGCCTCCCCAGCACCACAGACATTTACACCTCCAGATGCAGGAAAAGGGCTACCTGCATCAGGAAGGATCCCACCCACCCAGCACACGCACTTTTTGTCCCGCTCCCCTCAGGCAGGAGGCTGCGGAGCATCAAGTGCAAAACAACCAGACTCAGAAACAGCTTCATACCAGACGCTGTAAGGCTCTTAAATTCCAACTGACACTTACAAGAACAAGTACTGTTACAAACCCTGTCACTTTAAACCGCACTGAGACACTTTATCTAGACACTTTATCTACTGCTCTAATTCAATATCATGCTGCTATAGCAAACTTGCACTCTGGACTTCATATTGCTGCTAACTGCCTACTCTCCTACTCTCCCTCTCTTGTGTACTTTTCTATTTTGTGTTTTTTTGTATCTATTTGCTTATATTTATCTATTTTAATAACAGCTCTTGGGTGTAAACTGGACCATGAGATCTTAATTTCGTTCCACCTCATGTACCATGTGATGCGAATGACAATAAAATCTCCTTGAATCCTTGAATCCTTGAAAAGCCTGGGCTTAAGTACTCTAAACTACAGTCAGATGACCAGACATACACAGGTGGAGATTGTTAGTAGTCAGGTGATTGTGAGCGCTGATAGGAGCCATGAATTCATGTGGGATTGTACAGAATCCTGGGTATTGAAGTCCTCTCCTAAGATAAAGTCTGAGTGTAGATGTTCTGTCACCTGATCTCCCAGAGCACTCTGGGAGATGAAGTCTGTTTCCTTTCCAGATGAGGCCGAATGCCTGACACCTGCCATCTTCATGTTTCTCCACAGATGTAAATGGGAAAATAAAATCTGCTTTGTTTTGAATTCTTTTTCTGTGCTACTTTAGTAAATAATTAGATTTCTAAGATCTTTGGTTTTCTTACTTGGCTCTTTTACTTAGTTTTCATTTGTTTTCCATCTCATCTGATCAAGCTTGAGCTTGAGATGATATGGGTTAACACACACACACACACACACACACACACACACACACATCAGTCTGTTATCAGTTTAATAAGCAGCGGTTAGTACACAGTTAATAAATAATTAAGCTGTGAACTAATGACAAACTAAACTTACCACATCTCTGGCTTCAAATCTGAAATATAGCCTCTAAATCGATCATCTATCCTGCTACAGACTTTTAATGAACTGAAAGACTGATTGAGCAATGGTTGCTAATTGTTGAGTCGAAGACTAAGGAAATAAAGTGGCCCTTGAATTGGGCTAGCGTGCACTTTCAGAACATGTTCCAAGGGTGTTCTAAGCCTATCCATGTTCTGCCTTGACACCGGTTCTGAGCCATAAGCTTAGATGCATTTTTTTCTGCAATTATCTTTTCTTAATGCCAATCACTCGCATATTTATCATCTAATAGAAATGAAACTTCAGATACTGTAAAAATAAATAAATAAAAAGTTTTCTATATAGGTTTCCTCGTTCTCCTGAATTATTGTCTATGCATGTGCACATTTTGAAGAATTAAAGTTCTTAAGAACGTGTTCAGGCTAGTGTATGTGCTGGATTGTTTTATATAATATGTTTACTTCAATGAATATGGAATTATTTGAAGTGTAAAATTAAGTTTCTTGGAGGCTGCAGCAGTTTTGGTTTCAGTTCTATGCATCCATTTTAATAACGCTGCCACCCACAACCTCTTCTGATTGGTTGAAAGCTTTTGGGGAAGTACATTTTAGCTGACTTTAGCTCTAATTGTGCTTTGTTTCAGGTTTCAGTGTGACTTGAGCTCTAGTGTTGCTTCATCTTAGAGATTTAACTGCACAACTGGTGGTACAAGGTGAAGGAATTACATTTGTGCATGAAAATGAAAAAGAAGACAGGTGATCGTGGTGAGTAGATAACATTTTATACACAGTTCTGTTGTACATTTATTTACATAAAATATCCAGACTTTGGGGAACATATTCAAATGTTTCTTACTGACAAATAAGGTTTTGAAGTTTTGGTAGCGGGTGAAATATAGAGATAATGATAATGTGACATAGATGTTGAAACACTAGATCAATGTAAAAGCACAAATTTAATGATATTGTTTCAAAAATATCTTTTATAAACAGCATTTCTGTCTGTGTTCTCCAGCCTGCTGGCTGAAAATGCCATTTTGGTTTATTTATTTATTTTTTTTTAGGGCCAAGTGTGTTTTCTTTCTTCTGTTTAATGCCCTGAAACAGAGGTGCCTGATGCTGGTCCTGGAGATCTACCCCACTGGAGAGTTTAGTTCAATTACACAGGGTGGTAGATCTCCAGAACGTGGATTGGGCATCACAAAAGATGCAACTAATATGCATTACTAGAAAAGTATCTTGTTCTCACATGAACGGAACTGAATGAGATGCATTTGCAAGGCCTGCTTATTGGTCTTCCTCTCACTCAAACACCCGGTTAGATTAGATCCTGTTTCCCTCCCACTCAAATGGGAAATTGGACTAGAACTGTTAGAACTGAAGCGATGTTTGTCACATTTTAATGTTTGAGATCATCTAATTCATTTTAAAATGAGATGACAACAACACAAATACAGCTTTGATGAGTAATTACATTTACTGAAAGTAAAGATGTATCCAAAGCTATGTCACTCATGTGAAAAGCCGACTGTATGATGTTCTTATGGTGGGATGCAATGTTAGCTTTACAGCAGATGTAACGGGACCCATGTCGTCCAAAAAGTTAAACCTTCGACTCATTAGCCCACAGAATATTATTCTAAAAGTCTTGGGGGCCATCTAGATGTTTGAAGACAAGCCTTTGTGTAATTTTTGGTCATTTGTGCAACTTTCTCATGGATGGCATTATGTACGTCGACCTTAATTGAGGCATGTGAGGCCTGCAGTTCTTTAGATGTTCATCTGGGTTCATTGGTGACCTCCTGGCTGTGTCATCAGTGTGCTGTCGGTGAAATTTTGGTAAGCTGACCACTCCTGGGAAGGTTCACCACTGTTCCAAGTTCTGTTTTTGGATAATGGCCTTACCCATGGTTTGCTCGAGTCCTAGGATCTTAGCAATGAGACCTGCTAGCCTGCTTCACTTTCCCAGATAAGTTCTATTGAAGTGGTGTTTGGATTAAACAGGACTGGCTATAATTATGTAAATAAACTGAACAAAAGGGTCATGAATTTGGTCAACTGGTTGATTTAGTAGCTAATATTTCCTTCAGTACATGAAATCATCATTTAAAAACAGCATATTTGTCACGATTGGCCATTCGCAGACATCCATGTGCTTGTGTTTACTTCCCAATCATCCACATGCTTCTTTGTTTTGGGTTCTTTGTCATGCCCCCTTGTTTTCTTGACTGCGCCCCTAATTGGTTACACCTGTTTTCCACCTGTGTCATGTTTTCTGTCACTATCCCTGTGTTGGCCCCTTGTGTTTGCTGGTCTTTGTTTCTATGATGTGTTGATGCCGTATTTTTAGGTTGTATGTTTGATTTACGAGATTCTCGTATAGTGTTTGTCTGTTTCCATGTACTATGTCTAATTGTGTACTATGTCTAATTCCCGTTCGATCCGTGTTGGCTATACGACCCTGGACTGGTATGACCACGACCCTGGATTTGCCCCGAATAAATCTCACATATCTCAGCGTATGTGTCCGCTTCATCATCGCTCACGAACGTTACAATTTTGTGTTTTCTTGTTCTCTTTGTCTTTTATGTCTTTATGTCTATCAATGATCTGAAACATTCAGGTGTGGCAAAATATGTAAAACAAGCAGAAATTGGAAAGGGGCAGATAGAAATCATGTGGACTGAACTGCTCAGAGCTGCAGCATGAGTTGTGATAGTTGCATTGACTGATCTGCTTTCAGCAACTTCCTCACCCTCAAGCTTGTGGTTGGCGCTGGGCTTCCCGTATGGTCATCCTGTGATTGGCCAAAAGCTCTTGAGAAAGTGCACACGCTGCATCACTCGAGTGCTCACTACTAATTTCAGTAGTCATCCATTCCACCAAGTAGAATTAGCCTGTCTGTAATGTTTAGTGAGGGCAGTGTACTACCTTGTAAATAATCAATGCATAATAGACACTTTTAAATATATATATATTTAAAATATATATGAGACTTTGTGGATTGTGCCTGTGAAAAGAGCTGTATAAATAAATTTTACTTTTACTTACTTAGCAATATAGCTCTTTAATTGATATATTTTCTAAATATTTCAACATGTAAAACACTTCTTTTGTTGACTTTGTACTCAGGACAGTCCCTCTACAACACCACACCTATGACATGCATGTCATAATAAACACATAAACAGACTGTGCATTAAGATGTGCAGTGGTCTGTAGAGTGTTCTCCAATTACACAGTGCAATCCAGTGCAAGATGAAGAGCTGTACCTTGTAAATTGGTAGTGTCGTACTGTTAAAAGCAAAACCCTGAGAATGACTCAAATAACCTTCAACTAAATGGTTGTTTCTTTACAGCGCCCCTACTTGGATTTAAGACTGGGGTGTCCCCTCCTTCCTCTCCTGGTGAGTTTTATTCTACACAACGAAATACCTCATAACCATGCTTGTTAATGTGACTGCCTCTGCTGATGTATATTTTACTACATCTGAGAAAATAACATTTTTTTTTCTCAAAAGGAACAAAATACTCTTTGTGTGTCAAACTACATTTCACAGCATTTTTAGTCAAACTCTGAAAACAATATCAGTTTAATCTGAATGCTGCACATAACATCTTACCCTCACACAGCACAACACAAAACTATAAATTCCTGCTTACTGTGCAGCATATTAAATAAAAGCTTATGGCAAAATTGCCACCTACTGGCAAGGAAAAGGAACTGCGACCTACACTGACCATTACTGAGGGTGACAGTGCCCCTGCCATCTAAATAAAAATGACCCTTAGATGTAACAATTTTACTGTTTGTACAACCCCAATTCCAATGAAGTTGGGACATTGTGTAAAACATAAATAAAAACAGAATACAATCCTTTTCAACCTACATTCAATTGAATACACTACAAAGACGAGATATTTAATGTTCAAACAGATAAACTTTATTGTTTTTTGCAAATATTCACTCATTTTGAATTTGATGCCTGCAACACGTTCCAAAGAAGTTGGGACAGGGGCGTGTTTCCCACTGTGTTACATCATCTTTCCTTTTAACACTCAATAAGAGTTTGGGAACTGAGGACACTGATTGTTGAAGCTTTGTAGGTGGAATTCTTTCCCATTCTTGCTTGATGTACAGCTTCAGTTGCTCAGCAGTCCGGGGTCTCCGCTGTCGTGTTTTGTGCTTCATAATGCGCTTCACATTTTCAATGGGAGACGGTCTGGACTGCAGGCAGGCCAGTCTAGTACCCGTACCCTTTTACTATGAAGCCACGCTGTTGTAACACGTGCAGAATGTGGCTTGGTGTTGTCTTGCTGAAATAAGCAGGACGTCCCTGAAAAAGACGCTGCTTGGATGGCAGCAGATGTTGCTCCAAAACCTGTATGTACCTTTCAGCATTAATGATGCCTTCACAGATGTGCAAGTTACCCCTGCCATGGGCACTAACACACCCCCACACCATCAGAGATGCTGGCTTTTGAACTTTGCGCTGAAAACAATCTAGACAGTCCTTTTCCTCTTTGGCCCGGAGGACACGACGTCCATGATTTCCAGAAACAGTGTGAAATGTGGACGCATCAGGCCACAGGACACTTTTCCACTTTGCGTCAGTCCATCTCAGATGAGCTCAAGCCCAGAGAAGCCGGCGGCGTTTCTGGGTGGTGTTGATATCTGGCTTCGCTTTGCATGGCAGAGTTTTAACTTGCACTTGTAGATGGAGCGACGAACTGAGTTCACTGACAGTGGTTTTCTGAAGTGTTCCTGAGCCCATGTGGGAATATCCGTTACAGAATGATGTTGGTTTTTAATGCAGCGCCGCCTGAGGGATCGACGGTCACGGGCATTCAATGTTGGTTTTCTGCCTTGCTGCTTACTTGCAGAGATTTCTCCAGATTCTCTGAATCTTTTGATGATATTATGGACTGTAGATGATGAAATCCCCTAAATTCCTTGCAGTTGCACGTTGAGAAACGTTGTTCTTAAACTGTTGGACTATTTGCTCAAGCAGTTGTTCACAAAGTGGTGAACCTCGCCCGTCCTTGCTTGTGAACGACTGAGCCTTTCAGGGATGCTCCCTTTATACCCAATCATGACACTCACCTGTTTCCAATTAACCTGTTCACCTGTGGAACGTTCCAAACAGGTGTTTTTTGAGCATTCTTAATGTAAAATAGCACAGGAATTTACATTACATTATATCATTAACACTAGCCCTCCTGAGATTTCAAGATCCTCAGGACATCACCCCTCCTTCTTGCCAGCAATTAGCAGGACCATACATCACCCTTTATTATGTTAATTCACAGAGGAGGACTGAGACAGCAGCTCTGTGGTGCACACAGAAAGTCTAATACTACTACTAATATCCTCTGCAAATATATAATATTCTGCTAAATGTTTGTTGTATATCAGATTATTTTTTTTTGTATCTGATTTGATCAGAATAATGTTGTTTAGCACTACATGTATTTGTTTCATCCTCTTATTGCCTTTATTGAGTATATTCTGTCTAGAGTAGCTTCAAACTGTAGTTTATTTTGTTATTTAGTGGGACTCATTAGTAAAATAGTCGTCTGTACGTCATCTGCTACGTGCAATTGAATTAGATAGATAGATAGATAGATAGATAGATAGATAGATAGATAGATAGATAGATAGATAGATAGATAGATAGATAGATAGATTCAATTTTTCTTTTCAGCTAGAGGTATGGAGCCACAGATTTTCTTGTTTATGCATGTCATTAGCGCCACACATTTACATCAGTGAACCATTATCACGGGTCCATATTATTGCCTTTCATATTGTTGCCGGATGTGCATGTCATTAGCGCAGTATTGGCGTTATGTATGAAGCGCCACGGATTTACATTAGTATGAGCTGCTGTGGGCGTGTTCTTCAGAGTTATGATAAAAGCAGAAACACAAATGCAGGTGAATTACATTTTCCCTACTATCCTGTGTGGAGAAGACTGAAAGCACTATGGCAAGCCAGAGGACGTACACCGCTAAAGAGGTTTTGGCTATCCTTACCAACGTGGACAGCTGTGAGTCCAATGGGGGGGGAGGAACTCTCCTGTACTTATGAAATTACCAGCGATTCTGTCGAGAATAGCTTTACAATTGTTGTTGGATGCAGTACAGCATAAAATAGAATAAACAGCGCTTACACGAATTGAAACGCAGAACCGAAAGTGTTCGATGACGAAAAATATCATTATATATTATAGTAAAAGAAATGTACAAAGAGCGAGATTCAAACTGTAGGTTTTTTTATTGTTTAGCGGGATTCATTAGTGAAACAGTCGTCTCTACGTCTGCTGCTACGTGCGCTTGAATTTTAACTTTTGAAACACGGGTCTACAAATTTTCTGCCGCTTGTTGTAGGATCGGTAACATATACAGTCCACTTGTAACTTCAAGTTTACCTTGAAGTTGTATCATGTTCGTTGCTTTGGGAGTTGTATGAGCTCGAGGTGGGCATGGGGGGTTTCCACTTCCACCGCACTCCATATCATTACCAAGACAATGGGCGTTAATCGCTTCACAGCAGGGGAGTGGGCTACATGGTCGCTGGTTTCCCTTACGAAAATTTTCGTAGCTCGTGGAAGATTAGTGTTAAACGTTTCAGAGAATCTAAAGAAATCTCTGTACACAAGGGACAAGGCTGAAAAGCAGTATTTGCTGGCCATTAGCTTTGGGCCTTTAGGTGGCACTGCATTAAAAACAGACACAATTCTGCAGTGGAAATCACTGCGTACGCTTAGAAACACTTCTGAAAACTGCTGTCTGTGTAAACAGTTGGTCAATGCATCCACAAACACAAGTTCTCTAAAATGCAAAGAACAAATTGTACATAAACAGGATCCAGAAATGCTGCCACCTTCTCTGGACCCAATCTCATTTAAAATGGACTGAAATAGTGAAGTGTCCTGTTGTCTGTGAAAATCAACATTTGAAATAGTTTTAGGAAATCATGGACACTGTGTCCTCCAGGCTAAAGTACCACTCAGCTTGTTGTCAGTGAACAGTTCAAAAGCCAGTATTCATGATGGTATAGGGGTGCATTAGTGTGCATAGCATGGGTGACATGGTGATCTGTGAAGACACCATTAATGCTGAACAATATATACATTTTGGTAACATTTGCTGCCATCCAGATGACGTCTTTTTCAGGGAAGTCCTTCATCATTTCAGCAAGACAATGTCAAATGACTTTCTGCATGTATTACAACAGCTTTTCTCCATAGTAAAAGAGTCTGGCTACTAAATTGACCTGCCTGCAGTCCAGACCTGTCACCCACTGATAACATTTGAGGGGTTATGAAATTAAAAATATGACAAAGGATACCCCGGAACTGTTAAGCAGCTGAACTGCTATACCAAAACTACAGCAGTTGGTCGCCTCAGTTCCAAAACTCTTACAGAGTGTTGCTAAAAGAAGAGGTGATGAAACATAGTGGTAAAAATGCCCCCGTCCCAACTTTTTTTTGGAATGTGTTACTGACATCATATTCAAAATGGGCATATATTTTTCAAAAAACAAGACAATTTCTTAGTTTCAACATTTGGCATGTTGTCTTTGTACTACTTTCCTTTAAAAATATGGTTTACATGATTTTCATATCATTGCATTCTATTTTTATTTGCATTCTGCATAGCAACCCAATTTTTTGGAAGTGAGGTTGTAAAAGAAAAACCCTGAGAATTACTCAAATACCTTAACCTAAATGGCTGTTTCTTTGCAGTCCCCTATGAGACCCATGAGCTCCGTCCTATCTCTTCTGGTAAGTTGTGAGAATTTTTCTGAAAAGAAATGTTAAAAATTAATTTTAAAGATATATGTGTGTTTTTTTGTGGTCATTGTCACAAATGGAACAACGAAGGCAGCATGTAAGCATATAAGATACCTCTGATCCATTTTATTGTTTTGTCCATTTGTAACATATAATATGTATATGCAAAATGTATGAGAAATGTAAAGCAATTTTTTAGATATAGTCAATGTAAATGATGAAATATAATAGTAATAATAACTAGAAAGGGAAAGTTTGTGAACGAACTTTAAGTTGGCTTGAAAAAGCCAGTTAATTTAGTTTTATTATTTATAATAATAATAATAATAATAATAATAATACAGAAGAGAATGCACATCTATTTTGAGAACTACATCCATAGAGTCTCTGTAGGACTGCAAATGGTCAAGGGCTTTTGCCTGCCAAGACAACAAGAAACATGGAAATGCTTAAAAAAGACTAACCTTTATATAATTTCCAGTCAAATTAAGTACAAGTCACTCATTAAGTGGCCATTAAGTACAAAATACTCATTTGTCAGGAGATATTTCTGGGGAGAATAAATATGGGAAGGAAGAAATGAAGGAGAAGGGATTAATGAAGAATAAATTAAAACACCCAACCATGCAAGGCCTGGTAGATCACCAAGATTGTCTCCATCAGATTAACAGCATTTGCTGTTTTCATCTTTGAGTGAGGAGACAATCAAGCGCCACTGATCTGGAAAAAAAAAATAAAAACCTATTCTTACTTTTACTGTGAGAAGATGACTCGGTACTCTGGCTCTGAAAGGATGTGTAGCTTGTAGCTGTAACTAAAAACACAAGAAAATTGTTAAAATAGAAGAAATCAAACAATAAGTGTTCTCAGTACAATATACTGACTGGGGCAGCTTGCTGAGATCGAGGAAACTATAGGACCCCTTGACCTTCAGCAAGAGAAAGCGGTGATGGAACAATTGGAGGAGACGGGGTGGTGGTGAGATGCTAAGTTTTTGTCACAGATAACAAGGGAGAGAGGAGAATGTCTAGGTTGTAGAAGGTAGAGGAGGAGGAGGAGGTTTGGGTGTGGTCCTTCTCCCAAAGTTGCTTGGGCAGAAGTTCTGGGATGGCTACATTTCTTTTCCTGACCATTTCTGCCCCCAAAATGAGGGGATGGAGTTCATAGATTGGGAAGATTCATCAGACCAAAATGAACAACTGAGGAGTTTGGCAGGCCAGGATGAGGCAGGTCAATGACTGCTGCCAAAGCACCCATGATGATAAAACCACAGATTCTTTTGATCAGAGATGACATCCTCATAGAATCAAGAGATCCCATTCTGGTGATGAAGGAGATGGAGCCAAAAACAAAGTTCACAGAGTCATTCAACAATTTGCACAAAGGAATGAAACAACTAGCCCAATTCAATTTGTCATCAAGGCAGCCTTGGCCATCTCGGGAGCCTTGGGCGGTCAGGCACAAAGCATGCTTGCAGGAGGTGTGGAGCAAGAGGCTGGTGTGAAGAGAAAAGAGGAGTAAGGAGCAGGAAGAAGTGGGATGAGAGGGGCACTAACACAATTCAAGAGAGAGCAATTCAACCTTCAAGCATGTGACAGTACATTTCCAGGTCCAGGCTACTTTAATAAGTAGAGATGTTCTACTTTTGGAACAGTTCGACAGTGGTGGTGGAGAGAGTGAACAAGGAACTGATATGGCCAGATTGATGTGGGCCATAAGGGAGGATGACACAGGAGGGAGTTGATGGGATGATAGAGGGAGGGGTTGATGGCGAGCAGAAGTAGCAGGAATGGCAACCAAGATGTGGACCAGGAGAAGGAAGCTGAACTAAATACGATTATACACAATTAGGTGTAGCTTGGTCAATTTTAATCAACAAATTGCAATCTCAAAAATATCAAAATTCTGTTAGCATTGATGTCAAATAATGACATATCTGAGTAAAACAGATCCTCCTGAACATAATGACATGTGGCATGTGTGACTGTCTCATCTAAATATTGTTCATTGTAATAGACCAAAATACCAAAACAATTGGGCAAAATGGCCTTAAGGTTAGAATGACTCATTTGACTGGAAATGAAAGAAATAATAAGTAGTTTCTCACTTTTAAACAGTACCTTATAATCATTAAGCTTTTCAAAAAAGTTTCAGACTCTTTCAAAGTGTTGCTGTCTGCAAATGCCTAAACAAGACAGTAGTTTTTGTTATTGCAAAGTGCAGGTTTTATTTTTAATTTAAGGTAAAGTCACCACTTAATTGCATTACCCTGCTTTAAACGGATGTATTTCTATTTGAAACTATAAGATATTTATTGGTTCACAGAGTCTGACGTGAGAATTGTTCTGGTGGGTAAAACTGGAGCAGGAAAGAGTGCAACTGGAAACACCATCCTGGGCAGAAAGAGCTTCTTTGAAGAAGAAGCCTCACCTGTGTCAATAACAAAGGAATGCAAGTCAGGGTCTACAAACCATGACAGCAGGAAAATCTGTGTGGTTGACACACCCGGGTTATTTGGTTCATTCAATCCAGAAGACATGGAAAAACAAATAAAAGACTGTGTCCACATGTCACTTCCTGGACCTCACGCGTTCCTGCTAGTGATCAAAATTGGGAGATTCACAGAGGAGGAGAAAAAAGCTGTGGAGTGGATTCAGGAGAACTTTGGTGAAGATGCCTCACTCTTCACCATTGTTCTCTTCACTCATGTTGATCAGCTGAAGGGCAAACCTCTGGAAAAGTATATCAAAGAAAGCAGAGATCTTCTGAAGCTTATTGACCGTTGTGGTGGTAGATATCATGGATTCAGCAATGACAGTAAAGAGAACCAAGATCAGGTCCCACAGCTGCTGAAGAAGATAGATGCAATGGTGGAGAGAAATGGAGGAAGTCATTATACAAATGAGATGTTTCTAAAAGCCCAGGAAGAGGAGAGAAGGAAAAACAACGGAAAATGGAAAGAAGCTCTATTGGGAGCAGGAACAGCAGCAGGAGTAGGAGGAGTGGTGGCAGGAGGAGTGGCTTTGGGAGTCACAGGAGCTGTTGCACTGCCAGTAGTAGGAGTTGTAGCTGGAGGAACACTTATAGTGGGAACAGCAGCAAAGTTTATTTATGATAAGGTCAAAAAGTCAACAGAGTGAACATTGAAGGTGGAATCACTTAAGGAGGCAGAACAATTAAGACGAATACAAAATCATTCACTGAATATCCTTTTATGGTCAATTGCTTCTATTTTTGCCAGGCTGTTACAAACTGTTTATTCTGTCCAGTAGAATATATATGATAATGTATGATTACAGGTTTTTTTTTCTTAATTTTGCCTGAAACAAAGCAATATTACCCACTGCTGGTGATGTCTGGGGAGGCTTCCAACATGTGACTACTTTTGATTGATGAGTCTGGGTCTTGTGTTTTAAGTTTCATTCTTGTTGTCCATCTCTTTCCCAGATAAAACAAAGTATGCATTAAGTCGAATTTAGTAGTGTGATTCTGTTTTGTAGCATCATATTAATATATAATATTAATGAATTATAACTTGTACCTTTGTCCACTGAACATTCTATTAATAAACTGATTTGTCTTGAACTAAGTTCACGTAATGCTCTGTTTTCTGAACAGCATTGTTTATTGTAAAGTGAAAAGGCTTCACAGTAATTAATCTGAAAATGACCCACTTTCAATATTTTGGGACCAAAATTCAAGTAAACCCCAAAAGAACATGATTTAATTGAATTTTAAATCTATGCCATTTTTTCACCAAATATTCCTGTTATGTTTAATAGCTTACTTCATAAAACTTATTTGGTATGAATGTTGCTTTATTTGGATGGGTATGAACATTAGCATTAGACTTCAATGCAGTGACCTGAGTCAGTATATAGAGCGTCAGCCAAATACCGTAAATATATGAGAACACGAAGTTAATCAAATTGATAGTATATTTTTGTTACTAAACAAGTTGTCAGCTGTGACATCAGAATAATTTGCTGTTTTAAATTGGTCTGTTATTTATCATTTACATTACATTTATTTGACGCCCTTATCCAGAGCAACTTACAGTTTGATCATTTTACACAAGTAGGCGAAGGTGGTGTTGGGAGTCTTGCCCAAGGACTCTTATTGGTATAATGTAGGGAGCTTACCCAGGTGGGGGATTGAAGCCCAGTCTACAGTGTAGAAGGCAGAGGTGTTAACCACTACACTAACCAACCACACATTTATTGCAGACAATATGTAAATTCCTCCAATAACTGGATTAATGGCAACACAAAAACAACAACACAAGAGTTACCATTGACTCTGCATAAGTGTGGCTGGACATTTCCGAATGGGTAAACATTGGTAAACTACACATTAGTCTCATTTGTTTGTGAAAGAGTACATCATAAAGCATATACACAGCATATACTTGAGGCTGGCTCTACACCAAATGTACATTTTTGCCCATGTTAGCTGCAGTAATGTATTCAAATCCACTAGAACATGGATCAGTTTCACTTTCCTGAAACTGGGATAGTAAAAGGATCTATGTGCTCAGTTGCAGGAACAGTGGAAGGTTAAGGCAGTATTTTAGATGATGCAAAGTGCAACAAGGCTTGTATTTGTATTTGTACATGTGTTTTTTTCCACAGGTCGATTCCTTTGCTCGGACATGAGGATTGTGCTGCTGGGTAAAACTGGATCAGGAAAGAGTTCAGCAGGAAACACCATCCTCGGCAGCAAAGTGTTCGTAGAAGACGTTTCACCAAAATCTGTCACAGCACAGTGCAAGGAGCATGTGGTTGAGAGGGAAGGAACATGTATCTCAGTGATCGACACTCCTGGGATCTTTGACACCTCAATGACTAAAGAAGAGCTGAAAGCTGAAGTAGAGAAATGTATCAGTATGGGTGGTCCTGGACCCTGCGTCTTCCTACTGGTCATCAGTTTGGCCACTAGATTCTCAGAGGAGGAGAGGAACACTGTGAAGTGGATTCTGGAGAACTTTGGAGAATATGCTTCAATCTGCTCCATCGTTCTGCTCACCCATGCTGATCAGCTGAAGGGTAAAAGAGTGGAGGATTACATTACAGAAAGTATAGAGCTTAATAAAGTCATAAACAGCTGTGGTGGGAGATTTCATGTATTAAATAATGAAGACAGGGAAAATGGCTCTCAGGTCACAGAGCTACTGGAGAAGATTGATCTGCTGTTAGAGAGGAATGGGGAACATTTCTACAACAATGAGCTCTACCAGCAGGCCCAGAAGGATCTCAGAGAGATGGAGGAGAGAAGAAAGAAAGAAGAAGAGGAAAAGTCTGGTATCACTGGGTGGATTAGAAGAATAATGGAGAATCCAAAGCAGTTTCTTGAAGATAGAGTATGTTCAGCTCTTGCTGGAGTGGGGTTAGGAACTGCAGCACTAGGGTTACTATTAGCAGGGACAGCAGGGTATATCCTTTTTTTAATGGCATTAGTAACATGTGCTGTGAGATTTTATCAAAGAATGGGAAGACAGTGAAAGTGTGTTTCACACCAGTCAGACTATTTACTGTCCAACGTAACACAAATATCTCCAAAATAGACGACGTTCTTTACTTCTAATGTTAGTCAATGTAAAGATCTATCAATGTAAACGAAGGCCGTCGCACTGTCTCCCTCTCCTCTCCCTTATCTCTCCTGCTTTACTTCTGTGTCTAGTCTAGTCTTTTGTTCCTCCTTCATCCTCCTTAGTTTTTCAATGAATATAAACCCCTTCCAAAATATTCTCGTTGAACTGGACTAATATGGATCAATGACAGTAAAAATGAATCGGTAAGACAGTAATTATCTATTTCAGTAACAGGGGGATTGTTGTTTATTCTCAGCTGTGTAGGTGTGGAGACGAAATCTCTGTAGACACTATCTGGATTTAAACATGAACAACTTTATTTCAAATTAAAAGATAGCGCTGAAGACCTGTGAGAGTCCCTAAGGCCAATGTGGGATCTCTCCCTGTCTGAAGTGGCTTAGCTTTTTAAGCTGAGTGTGCGCTTGCCATAAGGAAACATCTGGAAAGGCTATCAGGTATCCCCGGCACACCATTATATAGATTCACTCCCTTTCATACGGAGGAATGAGGCCTTCAACAGAGCACACACAAAAATAGAGAATCTGACTTTACGTATAAAATGAAATAACAAATACAAGATGAGTGTAAAGACACCTCAGGATCAATTCTATGTGTCCGCCTTACCACTATAGCAGATGAAAGGGAACCTGGCAAAGCAGTCCTCGTCGGCCCATCGATCCACAGCTGTACATTGCTGTTCTACAGATTGCCATCTACCATTGTCAGGTTGTGCATATGCCGACTGAACAGTGGGTCTCCAGTATGCGAGAGTGGAGCTGCTCTGATCTGACCACAGTCGGCGTCTATACAGACCGATCCATACTGAATGCCCATTTGAGACTCTCTGTATTTCTTGTAGTTCTGTCTCCTTCCTCACACTGACCAGATCAGTGTAATATGTTCTACAGAAGCTCTGAGCCTCTGTCCAGTTCTTTCCAGTGAAGACATTAAAATATGTATTATCTTTACCTAAGGAGGGGATAATTGAAGACTATTTAAGACCATGAAGTGGTGAATTGCAAAGACTGCGAAGAAAAGACATCAGATAGTAAACATAAAGGCTAACAATCAGCTCTCTATATCAGTGCTTAGCCTTGTAGTGTAGTTGGAACAACTTAGCAGAAATGTACCATCCTATTCAGTGAAAGTGTGTGTGTGTGCGTGTGTGTGTGTGTGTGTGTGTGTGTGTGTGTGTGTGTGTGTGTGTTTTCAGTGTCCATTGACCCTTTCCCAGGCTATCATATATCTCATAACTAGAGGGAAATGTGGGCATGTTCCATCTTACCATCATGCGCTGTCACAGGAAACATCAAGCTATGCCCCTGCTCCAAACATGACAACACACAACTCATTTCCACCTTTGCTGTCAGGCTGATGAGGCCACCCTCTGTAATCTCTCTCTCCCTCCATGTAGAAACTATCATCATCCAGAGACCATCTCCAGATCATCATACAGTCCAATCCAGGCTAAGCCAGAGTAGCTGCCGTTTACTGGGTTATTGAGCATGTTCATTTCCTCCATGTTATCAGTGGTGGCCAGGTCAGTGTAATACTCTCTGCAGTGACTCTGTGTTTCAGTCCATCAAACTAGCCATTCTGTCCCATCAGAACTGTATCCTGCTGGACATACCATATCTGCCCATAGGTTTCCATCCATTCAACATCTGGATCAATATTCATTCATAGGGCTTGAGGTTAGGGATCCATCCTCGTGACTGGAAGGTCACCGGTTTGATCCCCTTGGCTGACAGTCCATGACTGAAGTGCCCTTGAGCAAGACGCCTAACCCCCAACTGCTCCCCAGGTGCTGTGGATAGGGCTGCCTACCGCTCTGGGCAGGTGTGCTCACTAGTGCGGATGTATGTAGGATTTTCACTGCATAGATGGGTTAAATGCAGAGGTCTAATTCCTCTGTGTGCAAAAACAGTTGGCTCATGGTTCTGAATTCAAGTGATGCAATTTGTTTTCTACTGCCTGCAATCAAACTACCAAAGCTTTAGTATACTTAAAAGAGAACCCGAGAACAGTAAACACACTTTATTTAAACAGAGTGCATTGAGAGAGGCCATCGTTAACAATGTAGCAAAACTAATGTAAAAACACAGGGACTGAAAAATATATTGGTTAAAAACATATTAAATGCTAAGAGAAGTAATAAAGATCACAGTATTAAGGTAAAACGTATAAAAAACGTATAAATACTGAAAAATCAATAACCATTATAATTGTAACAATAACTTAACATTGAACAATGATAAAGAAACTAAAAACATAATTAATGGAATAAATAAAGGAATAGAAGATGTAAAAAAAAAATACTTGGCAATAATAAAGTAAAAAAAGAGTAATAAAAGTGAAGCAATAGCTAAAACATACCAAAACCATGTTAAAAATAAATTGTAATCAGGTTAAGCAGTGTCAGGCTCAGTGGAGGTAGTTTAAAAATGATCCCCAATATCCCAAATATGCCAATGATATTGCATCAACAAGTCAATAGTGGGCACAGAGGGACAGAGTGGACAAACAGTCAAAGGTTAGTCTGAGAAACCAAACTCAAATAGTGTGACTGTGAGAAATTCAGAAGCGTAAGCCTTTCAGGTAAGTTCCTTTAATGATTAATGGTCCAGATTTGGCTGTGAGACAAAATATCATGAGCAGATCACTGATGACGTTTACTATTGTCATTATTATTATTTATTATTTATTTATTTATTTTTTAACTTTGGACATAAGTGGAAAACCACATACTCTATTAGGCATGGGATACCTTTCCAGGTCTTTTGACTGAACTGGAGCTTCAAAGTTGAACGCTGGGGCCAGGACCAAAATCTCAATGAGAATACACTTCAATCACTAAGTGAATTCAATTGACCAAGTCAATTGACTTCAATTACACCACCTGTCAAATACAGCTGAAATGCATGTTGTATCTGTGCTAAATCCGTGATATTTTTACATTGATCTTATTTCATTGACCTCTCTGTGTCTCTTATGTGCTTGTCTCTTTTTCTCACCCAGATAACAGTAAGGTAGACTAATCATACAGTTAACAGTTTTCCGTTACTATGCCATCAGTATTGTAGCAGCAACATACAGTATGGCTCAGGGAAGGCTGAGCACAAGATGTAAGCCATATCTGGACCAGATCAGCACTAGACTTTATTCAGATGGCAAATCCTCTGCCATTCCACTTGCCACATGGATTGGCAGCACTTATGTGGCCAATTCATGGTTGCCAGATGTGGGCCACATACACACTAAAGCATATCCATAAATCAGCCTAAAGTTAAATGCACACCTAAGCCTAATCTGGACTGCACAAGTGGTCCGGATTTGTAGGCACTCCACACTGCAACCATCCCAACTATGGACTTGTTGATCTAGCATTTTCCAGTTTTAGCTCCAATCCTAGTCCAACACACCAGGCCCAAGCAATTAAGGCTAAATATTAGAGCCAGATGTGCTGAAACCAAACTCTCCAGACCAAGCGGAAGATCTAAAAATAATAATAAAAAAAAAACATCAGCATAACTGGGTCTGATATACTTGCTTCAACAAAGGTCAAGTGTACCAACCAAGTTCTTTTTGGTGAGTTTGTTAGTCTTCTTTCAGGCATGTGCAAAGGGCTCTCTTGTGGATTCATTGTGGTCCCTCTGAAGGAAACAAATCCAGCATCAAAATAAGATAAATAAAAATATCCCTACACAAATGTCACATGTTATTGTTGACATAAGGTTCACTTGCTTTGCTGACCAGAGCTCTCGTGGCATTTTACTTTTGTTTGTATACACATGTGCCTTTGAACATTCATCACAACCAATTATGTTAATTTGTGTTTTTGGTTGTTGTGTGACGTAATGTGACAATTTCATCACAGCTGTGATTTGGTCACATTGGATTATCCCAGCCGCGCTATTATTCACGGTAATGCATGACGTTGACTGTTCTTTTGCTTTTACACAACAGTTTTTACAGAATAAAGAAACAAAACATGAAAAAAAAAATCAAATACTTCTGCCCCAAAGTAGCTCCACATCAGATGAGTTGCAACAGTGATAGTTCCTGGACCTGCTGGACCCTGTGCGCAGTCCAGGATATCTGCTGACGCTGTAAGGCTCACCTTCTGTGGGATGAATAGAGCAACAATATGCGACTCTTTTAAAGCCCTGTTGCAGCTTCACAGCAGAATTAAACTAAAATTATCCTCATTTGCAGTAAAAAAGCTCGGCTGATCGTTCTATTTTCACAATAAACGGTTAGAAAAGTTGGAGTTAATGTATAACTTCTAATTCACCTGTTAACCCTGAGACGTTACACGCGGCAACACAGACAACAATCTCGCCTAGTTAGTTGCTAAGGAAAAGGCAAAGAGAAAGATTTAAGACAAGTGTTAATCATTTACATTTACGGCATTTGGCTGACGCTCTTATCCAGAGCGACTTAAAATTTGATCATTTTACACAGGTAGGCCAAGGTGGTGTTAGGAGTCTTGCCCAAGGACCCTTATTGGTATAGTGTAGGGTGCTTGCCCTGGTGGGGGATTGAACCCCAGTCTACAGTGTGAAAGGCAAAGGTGTTACCCACTACACTAACCAAACACCACCGTTTGGGTGTGACTTGACTTATTCTCATTTATTATCGCTTCAGCCAGTTTCCTGATACGTTTAATCTGCAGCGAAACAGTAAAAAGTCTTCAAGCGGAATTCAGCTCCTTGTTCCAATTCCCCCGCTCCACCTTAAATAGTGCTGCAGTTACATTCTGGTGCTTCAGGCACCATTTAAGGTGGAACGGGAGGCTTGGAACGGGGATCTGACTTGTAAAAAGTCAAATACTGGGAGACATTTCACAAGACACTGCTCCACTTTTGTGGAAAAGGTTCCTGCTGGAAAGGCGAGAACAACAGCTATATCCGAACTAAAGTCTAAAGCCGAGCAATTCAAGTCTGCATTTCCATGCATATAATATAATTGGGACTTCCAGCATGGAACTCCTTCCATGTGGCAAACGTCTGTTATGGATGCTGCACTACAGCCAATGTTTACTGTATTTTGTTTTACTAGGGCAGCATTTTTACTTGCTGACTTAACCCTCAGTGGAATACGCCCGGGTTTGGTAACCTCCACAGTTCTGCCTGTGGGACCGGGTGATATCTGTGCACCATGCAGGATGCAGAGATGGTAGCAAGTGGAAACGATGATTAACTGGTTTCATACTAACTCCCTCTGCACAGAAGGTGGCAGGAGCATAAGCTCATCTAGCTAACATTTTAATATAATTAGCTAAGACTCTCAATGTTTCCCCTTCTGTCTCCTGCAATGACACACCTCAGACTGGGGGAGCCCAGGCTGTTAATACCACTCAAAGTGCCTCTACAGTGCCCCAACTAGTGCACTGTAATGAGACCTGTCATGAGGGCCAAGCAATAGCAGACAAGCTAATGCATCATAGGTTAAACAAAGCACCAGCTCCAGGGCTTTCTGTTTATCACACCGCTCCAACAATTTGGCTATCAGTTCAAATTCTACATGGAAAGCTTCTGAATCTGTCTACCTGGAGTATTTATGGGTCTTAATTCTTATCAGTGAGAGCCGTTCCTGTGCACTCTTAATGATGCCAACTTGTCATCATCATCCTCTATTTTAAAACAAAACAAGTGCTCTGTCCTCATCCTTTAGCTTAGCTTAGCTGATAGTGACTGAGAAGTCTGAAGTTTTACTATTGGGGTAAGATGTTTACTATTTAAGATGTACTTAGAACTATGGTTCGCAAGCTTTGCTTTTTTCTTTACTTTGCCAGAGCCTTCAAGGTTGTGTGGTGTGAAAAACAATAAATTGTTATTCACAGTAACATGCTCCTTCTTGTATTCTCTTGTCTATGTGTTTTCTTTCTCTCGGTGTTGATTTGTTTACATGATATTCAAAATGTATCAATATTTCATTCATCATTGATTCCCTAATAACACTCAAAAAACATCCTTGACTGATGAAAATGATGAAAAAGTTAATTATGTTTAACATCTCTATGCTCCAGCATCGCCCCGCGACCCTGAGGGAAAAGCGGCTTAGAAAATGTGTGTGTGTGTGTGTGTGTGTGTGTGTGTGTGTGTGTGTGTGTGTGTGTGTGTATTATGTATTTACTCGTCTGTGTTTTAGGATAATTTTTTAGATAATTCATAATTTTGGCAAATAGTCTTAAAACACTTGTAATGCTATTAGATGAGACATGGATGTCATTCTCGCGGCTCTAAAAGGCAAAAAAATCAGAGAATTCTACTTATTATGGGCTGTCAATTCATATTTAATCATTTGAGTCAGCACTGCTGATAATACAAAATAAGCTTTTAGTTTTTTAGTTTTATAATCTTCCAAAAATATTCACCAAGTCAACTGGAAGTTATTTGAGTAAATTCATTCTCATTTTTAGTTAAAAAATATTCATTAAATTGCCTTGAAGTGCGAGCAAAGCTCTGAAAAGGGGTGTATGAAAACATGTTAGCTGCTACTGCATTCAATAAATAAATAAATAAATTAATTAATTAATTAATTAATAAGAACAAAACTAGGTTAGGCACACACATGTGACATTTCAACAACGGGGAGGCAATCATTTGATACAAATTCCAGATTTACTTACTCATGCACCATTTTAACAGTTTAAACACTTTTTCAGCACCTTTTCCCTCATTTACATTTACAACTTTTACATAGCATAAAATTATTCCATTACGATAGTACTGGGCAATATATCATCTACATGCCACTGTACTGTATATTGTGATAATTGTATTGCTTTCTAATTATAGTTATAGAATTAGCAATACATTTGTTAGATAATAAACATTAGATACATGACAAAAGTTCGTTTCCAAATGTTATTTATTTATTTATTTATTTTAAGTTTAGTTAGTTTATTCATGATTCATGATTCATTACTCATGATATCCAAGCCTTGACAGTTACCTGTGATGTCACTTGCAGAAAGTTCATAAAATAAGCAATAATAATAAAAAAACATGCTTTAATTTTAAAAAGGTGCTCTAGGTCTGGTTAATTTGTGTAAGGTTCCCTTTGGTGTCATCTTGACCGAAGAAAATAAAGTAATTAAATCAAAACACGTTGTGTCCGATTTTTTTCAGGCATTCTTTTTACCTTAGAACACTTCTGCTCTCAAAACAAATCGATTCATTAACCTTATTAATTTATCACGCATTAACATAATGATGCTGTGACATATTTTAAAATGTCAAGGCACTGAATTTTATTGCAGCAGACTAGCATGTTTCCTCCTTTCCATTAATGAATTTTACCTTTTAATGTGAAATATATGTATTTTTTATATGTATTCTTCCTGCGAAGGGCCGTAACTAGACTGACGCTAAACGGTAGCTGCAATGAATTGAAATTGGACAGATTGGCCACAAATGGGTTTTGGCCTACAATCGACTCTTTATTTAACTTGAATTGGATTACCTCTTAAAGTGTATGTAAAATGTGTAAACGTCTGTGATAATAACATTTCTGCTTATTGATATTTGTATAATCATATGACTTATTTTTTATATTTGAATAAAATAAGGGATTTTTTTTATTCTGAAGTTTTCTTTAGCTGCTCGTTCATATTATTTACATTTACGGCATTTGGCTGACTCTCTTATCCAGAGCGACTTACAATTTGATAATTTTACACAGGTAGGCCAAGGTGGTGTTAGGAGTCTTGCCCAAGGACTCTTATTGGTATAGTGTAGGGTGTTTGCCCTGGTGGGGGATTGAACCCCAGTCTACAGTGTAGAAGGCAGAGGTGTTACCCACTACACTAACCAACCACTTATTCCAATGACATGCATGTTAATAAGGTTGAATTAAAATCTATCGATGAACCTTTAAAGAATAATAATTTCTGCTTGATTTTTTATCATAATGAATGTTCTATCTGCTCTGATAAATCATGATTCTTAGAGTGTCTCTGCTGGCAATGTAAAATATATTATATTAATAAAAAAATATAAATAAAGTATAAAATATAAAATATTACTGGGCCATTCCATGTCAACACACCTAGAGCCTTGACATGTGGGTGTCGTGTGGGTGAGAGAACTCAGGTTTAAATAAAATTCTATTTTAATATATTTAAATTAATACCATAATCACCCTCAAATAGCATAGAGACTTTCTGGAGGATGATGAAACATCATTTTGTGATTTTTTTTCTTTAATATTTACAGATAATCACATATGTAACCTGAAAATATCTAAAAGGGTCACAAAAGGCCTGACATGTAACTTTGTGTTGCAAAGCCGTTTGAAACATTTTGAATTAAGGCACCTTACCTGTATAGTTTCTCTTCACATGTGAGGACTCATGCTAAACTGCAGTAAACATCAAAGTGAAAATGCACAGATTGGCCACCTGAGGGAGCTGTTGTATGTCCTCCACCAGGATCCTTAGCAATTCTTTAGTAAGTCAGAGATCCAGTTACGTCAAAACGTGGCTAAGTGAAAGAAGGAAATGTACTTGATAATGAAGCACAAGTATCAAATCAAATCAAATCAAATGTATTTGTATAGAACTTTTTACAGCTGATGTCGTCACAAAGCAGCTTCACACAAGTAGTGATTTATGGATGCTGAAAATAAACTAAGAGACTTTTATTCTGACATTCTCCCATGTTGCTATACATACTCTTCCAATGACATTGTCACTGATGTGTTTGTGACAGTTTAATTGACGTAATGATTTCTACTTGATATTTGTTTAACCCCTTAAATGACCAGGGCCCACCAGCGGGCCCGAAGTTTTACCACACATGAACAGCGGAGCTGCACACTCGAACCAAAGACCCCAAAAGATGGTTCTTTAAGCACTCTTTAGTAAATAAAATGGTTCCATATAGAACCATGAACACTCAAAGAACTCTTTGCTTAATTATGAGGTTCTTTACATTGCAAAAGGGTTCTTTCAGGGACTGATGGAGAACCTTTTGGAAAAGACTTCTACATAGCACCAAAAAAGGTTCTTCTATTGTTACAAGTTTGACATCGTGACAATAGAAGAACACTTTTCGGTACTACATAAAACCCGAATCAATAATGTTCCAAATAGAACTGTTCTCCATCAATCTGAAGACCCATTTAACAATGCAGAGAACCCTTTCATCACGCAAAGAGTTGTTTACGTGTTCGTGGTTTTATCTGATAGCGATGGAAAATGAAAACAGATGATTGGGTCCGCCCTGCGATGGACTGGCGACGTGTCCAGGGTATATCCTGCCTTCCGCCCGAAGACTGCTGGGATAGGCTCCAGCATCCCCCCTGCGACCCTGACGGAGAATCGGCTTAGAAAATGGATGGATGGATGGATGGATGGATGATTGGGTCCATCTATGCCAACTGGCACCTTTGGTCACTGCATAGATTTGCAGCTGTATCATCTTCTGTTCTTCTGCGAAACCTTCAACAAGATGCTGGACAGTGCCTGTGGGAATTTATGCCACACATGATAATACTGTGTTTTCAAGCATGTGTAGCTCTTTCCCCTTTAGGGCAAGACATACCTGTCTCACGGTGACGGCCACTGTCTATGAGACAGCAGTTAAATCTCAATTCTACACAGTTCTACACGTCTCCACGCAAGTAATATCAGTAATATCTAGCTGCATTTCAGCTGCAATTCGACCAATATAAATGCTTAATGTTACCTCAACAGCTCAGAAATTGAGTTTTGAATCAAGCATTAATGAACTTGAAGCAAAGAAAGGATGCCAGGTGTCTAGATCAAGCAAATATTTTACTCTTGAAGTTTTTGCATATATTGAATAACGTATGGTCGGTTTGGGTTAAAGTCATACAAACGTTTTCTGGCCCACACATTTGTTGACATTTTTTAATATGACCCTTCTAGTGGTTGAGTTTGACACCCTTTGTCTAAATGAACATTGCCAAGCCAAGTTTGCTAGCTTTATAGAAAGCACTAGACGTTTAGTATTGCTGCCAATTCGGACAGGCTACTCTAACACTGCATGTAATTTGAAAGAAAAAAAAAAAGTTTTGGACATGGCAACTTACTGGCTGTAGTAGTAACTAGTAGTATGCGTGAAACATGGTGGTGGTAGTATCCAGTGGTGTCTCTGGCACAGAAAGCCTGATGGGGCACAAAAAAACTGTGGGGGCAGCAACTGACTCATCAATAAAACTACACACAAACCTGATCCAAACACAAACGCATTTCATCAGTGAAATCACAAATTACCATAACGTGGTGCAGGAGTTGGTAGGAGTGGTTTCAGGAATATGAGTGATATGATAATGACAGTAGATCTCACAAAACCTGATTATACAGCATTACAAATCCAAAGTTATCGGCCAGTATATGTTCATTGTGGTCTTCAACTACATATGCAAAGCAACATATCAGAACAGAGAAACACTTTCCAGGTATTAGGAATAACAAGGCTTGTAATAATTCAGGATCACTCACCAGTTACAGTCACTGCTTGAAAAGAAAACATGCATAAGGATCTTTCATCTGGGCCAACTTGTCAAGAACCTTTCTCTCAAAGTCCAAAAACCCATGAATGAATTCAAGAGTTAGCAAGCCAAGGGGAGGTCAAGAAAGCAGCACAGTGTTTTTAGCTACACTCACAGTTAGCCATGGTTTTCACTTGAACCTCTCTAGACTGAAGGAGCAGTTTTTGTCCTTTCCAGACTGAATGATCCTCTGGTTGGTGTGGTCCCAAATATTTAATATCTAATTTCTGCTCTAAAGGCAGGTACCAAATTTAAATTTTATTACATTATCAACTTGACTCATTATATTGCCTTGCTATCATGAGTGGCTACCATAACTGAGGAACAATAGCTACAAAGCAACACCCATACCAGAAACTGCATTTACTAATGGGTGGATTTATTATTTGTATTTGGCTGCTCTCAGTATGAGGCCAACACAATTGTGCCTGGTGGTTGGTTAGTGTAGTAGGTAACACCTCTACCTTCTATGCTGTAGACTGGGGTTCAATCCCTGACCAGGGCAAGCACCCTACACTATCCCAGTAAGGGTCCTTGGGCAAGACTCCTAACACCACCTTCGCTCACCTGTGTAAAATGATCAAATTGTAAGTCGCTCTGGATTTCTAACTGCTCCCTTGGTTAGACAAATGCTGATGACCCCACGCTCACCAAGCAGACTGCTAGGAGGACTAGATTGGCTACTGGCATTTACACAACAGGTACAGGAAGATGTTTGAAATGTATCGGACAGCCGTACCATTGTCATATGTAATAAATGTGCAACAAGGTTAGTTACGAAGAACAAATGTGCCTATATATTAATTGTTAGACTGTGTTATTGACCATGTCGTGCACTGCTCCACGGCTGATGAAGTTTTATATCAAATTTATGTAGAAATAAAGAAAATTCTAAAGGGTTCACACACTTTCAAGGACTCCTGTACATTCAGCTATTATTTTACTTATAAAAGAGTATGAAGCCTATCTACCATTGATTTATTTGGTACACACACATTATCTAAACCTCTTCTCCTTCTGGATCACGGTGGGGTGCCGGAGCCCAACCCAGCTGGAGAATGATTAGTAGTGACAAAAACTAGTAAGTATTCTGCGAACCTGTGCAAGGGCCCAATCTGGTAGGCCACATGAGTAACAGCAAAGGCCGAACGGACAAGTACACACCCCATTATACAGAATTACAGATAACACTTTAAAATATTAAAAATTAAACACATAGCTTTGCAATCTCGATAGACATACACTGGCAGTAGAAAGGGTTGTACGGATGAGCGCTGTGGAGTGTTGAATCACGCTTCTCTATCTGACAGTCTGATGGACGAGTCTGGGTTTGGTGAATGCCAGGAGAATGTTACCTGTCTGACTGCACTGTGATGCTGTAAAGTTTGGTGGAGGAGGGATGATGGTATGGGGTTGTTTGCAGGGGTTGGTCTAGAACCCTTAGTTCCAGTGAAGGGAAATCTTACTGCTTCAGCACAAGACATTTTGGACAATTGTAAGCTTCCAACTTTGTGGGAATAGTCTGGGGAAGAACCTTTACTGTTCCAGCATGACTGAGCCCCAGTGCACAATGCCATTTCCATGAAGGCCTGGCAGGGCTAGTTTGGTGTGGAAGAACTTGAATGACCTCAACCTGATAGAACACCTTTGGGATGAACTAGAATGGAGATTGTGAGCGAGGCCCTCTCGTCTAACATCAGTGTCTGACCTCACACATGCTCTTCTGGATGGGTGAAAATTCTCACAGACACTCTCCAACATCTGTAATTAATGGAATTTTAATGGAAAGTGGTACATTTAAAAAAAAAAAAACTTTTTAAAAAAGGTTTTTATAAGGTGAAGTAAAAAAAAATAATAATAATAATAACAATAATAATGGCTACATGTGGGGTTACACTACATCTTACTACAAACTGATGACAGATGACACAGAGGGAGTGTCTACCACAAACACTTCCTGGTTATCAGAGAAAGGGGCAGAAAAATCAGTGGCAGCATCTCAAAATTCAGGTAGGCTCTCATTTTACATTATGGATAGGAAACTTTTTGATTTTCAAAGAGTCTCTTTTTTTTCCAATGCTTTTCAACTTTTATTTTGGACTCTTTGTGCCGTATTAGAATGCTGTAGGATTTGCGGAGTCCCGTGCATTTTTATTCCAAACAGTACCTGAAAGTCAAACAGAATTTTTCAGATAGATTTACTTATTGAGGAAAATGATTCAAAATTATACAGGACTTCAAATTTATGCAGAAATATAGAAACTTCTGAAGGGTTCATAAACTTTCAAGCAACACTGTAGGAGTTTTACAAATTAGGCATGGATTGTGAGTGTCTCTCGAAACATGTAGAAACGTGCCGAATACTATGATTTTATAGCCTTCTGTTTAAAAAAGTGCCTGTGATGCGTACTTATCTCAGGTGGATGGGAACCAATGCTTAGACTGACCTCGTACGTCTGGAGTGGACTGGTTTAGGAGGTTTCTTTATTGCTTCTTCCTTGACCTCCAAAAGTAGTCATAGTTCCAACGATACCTATACTTTTACATATCTATAGCCTCACAGCTTGGAGTAAGAAAACTCATAGAAGTAAACTAATATCCGTCTACATGTCAGTTTACGGCTTGTAAAGGTTTTAAATGGAGTTGTTATTTAGTTTCTGCTTAATGGAAGGTATATTGTGCTACAGATCTGGGTCATGCTGTTGCTAGGTAACCAGTGACCACAATTTCCTGCAAAACAAGACTGCATGCAAAGCTATTTGTGTACCCTGCTACAGTGAAATGGTGCACTAACCAAAGTCACTTGTAAACCTGTTTTGTATTGCAGTAGCATCCTTATCATTTAAGATGTCACTGCAAAGTAAAGTGGGATAATGTGTGACTTCTTTTTGGGTAAAGTTACTTTTTTGGTCTTTGCTTGATGGGAAATGCATTAAAGATGCAGTTTTTAAGCCAAGTGAGTTTTGATTAGCCACCGCACCACTAAATAGTTTTAGATGAACACACTAAAACAGCACAGTGGTAAGTTTTATGGTAATGAGAACAGCTCCAATATGCTGTTTCTTTGTGCTGTTAGACCCAAAACAATGGATAAAACACTTTCCCTGATTTAACTTCAGCTTAGAAGTTAGTTTAATAAGCAAGATTCACATTTTCAGTGGCTTTAGTCAGTTAAAAAGCTGTGTGCTAGATTAATGCACTATTCCAAACATCATAAAATTAGATCTAGAGCAGGGCTCGTCAACATGTGGCACCGGAGCTGGCCTGTTGCAGCTCCACAGAATTCGATTTTTAGGTAAAAACTAAAATAATCCTCCTTTGCAGTAAAATTAAACTCTGCTGAATCATTTTTAATACAGTTTAACAATAAATGGTCTGAAACACGTTAATGTATAACTGAGTTAATGTATAACTGCTTATTCACCCGTTAACCCTGAAGGTTCGTGTGCAGACTGCTGATCACATAGCAACATGGATAACAATCTGGCCTACTTAGTAGCTAACAAAACAGAAAAGAGAGAAAGATTTAAGACAAACACGGATCATTTGGAGTTGAATTTACATTTACGGCATTTGGCTGACGCTCTTATCCAGAGTGACTTACAATTTGATTGCTTTACACAGGTAGGCGAAGGTGGTGTTAGGAGTCTTGCCCAAGGACTCTTATTGGTATAGAATAGGGAGCGTACCCAGGTGAGGATTGAACCCCAGTCTACAGCATAGAAGGCAAAGGTGTTACCCACTACACTAACCAACTAAATTGATTTATTTGCATTTACAATCAGTCCAGCTGGTTTCCTGAGGCATTTAATCTGCAATGAGAAACTGCCGAACACGAAATTCAGTTTTTCGTTCACTAGCCTCTTGTTCGCACCTCAGTCACGTTTAATGTGGAATGTGAACATTAGAACAAGAAGCTGGTGAATGAGAAGCTGACTTCAGCCTCGGAAAATTTGAATTTTAAAAGACATTTTACAAGAAACTGTTCTACTATTGAGGAAAAGTTTCCTGCTGGAGATGTGAGAAAAGCAGCTGTAGCTGAGCTGAAGATTAAAGCCGAGCAAAAATGGATGGATATGATGTGATGAATGCAAACTACATAGATACAAAAAGACTATAACTCTTGTTTGTGGACATTTTTTCAAAAAAAGATCGATCTTTTTGTTTTCTTTTCCATTTACAGACAATGAGATCTGCATAGATACTTACATATTGCTGAGAAAAGTTGCATAATGGCATTCATTCCTGCAGGTAAGTTACATCTTACTTAATGACCACATAGAGCACTGTGGAAATATCAGAGCTCAGTGTCCCTTTATTTCATTTCCAGTCAAAACAAGCATTAATTTTCGAGGAGATTAGATATAAAAATTTGACTGGAGAAAGTTGGAATTAGGCCAGAGAGTTCAGATTGTGAGAAAGAAAATCTGTAACTAACTTTTAAGACTGAGCTTTGGGGGTGTGGAAAAATTCCCCTGTCTATTTTATTGAACCCTGCCATAAGGAAGGGTGGACATACTAATGCCTACTCATATTTGGTTATTTAAGTTTCTATTCATTTTCTGCCACATATGTTTTGTGATTCCCTTTTGTTTTCATTTCTGACACCGAATGACATGTTTTTTCAGGAAATAATATAAATGAAGGGTCTCTGATTTCTGCACTGTACTGTACAGTATATAAACATTTTTGCTTCATAATTGTGACTGTCATGACAGCCGTGTCCTGTAGCTCCAGATTCAAAGTCGGTTTCACAATATGTAGCCTTTAAATATTCAGTTCAAATGTCTGGGGAACCAGTGACCACAGTTTCCTGTAAAACAGTAGACTGCTAGAGTTCAAGAGTGCACAGTGTACACAAATGATGTGGACGTTACTGCAAAACAAAAGAGTTCTAGTGTGACTTCATTTGCGCACTCTTTCTTTGGTCTTCATAATTTCTTCATCTTGTGGACTTCAGGATGCAGTGTTCAAGTAAAGTGAGCTCTTTCTTAACCACTGCAACACTAGCACTTCCAAATAGTTTTAGATAGGCACATCAAGACAAGACAGCCTTCCATGGTAATGAGCTGTAATATGCTGCTTCTTTGTGCTGTTAGACCCAAAACATTGGTGAAACCTTTGTTCCTGATTTCACTTCAATGTTCTTTATTTTACTCTCCACACAGTGTCTGAGATTTTGAGGATGGTGCTTCTGGGTAACACTGGTGTTGGAAAAAGTGCAACAGGCAATGCAATATTAGGAAGAGAAGCTTTCAGAGAGACTGAAACCACAGAGTGTGAGATACAGAGAGGAAGAGTGGAGGACAGAAACATCTCAGTCCTCGACACTCCAGCAATCAACACCACAACTCTCAGTACAGACCGGCTGAAGACTGAACTAGAGAGGTGTATCTCACTGTCTTCTCCTAGTCCTCATGTGTTCCTGCTGGTGGTCAGAGTGAGAAGATTCACAGAGGATGAGAGGAACATTGTGAAGTGGATTCAGGAGAACTTTGGAGAAGAAGCTCTGAAGTTCACCATGGTGCTCTTCACTGGAAAAGAAGAAATGACAAACCGGCAGTGGATGAAGTTTTCCCAGGATGCTAAGATGCTTCAATTGATTACTAGCTGTAGAGCTGGGTATTATGTGATAAACAGTAAGAGAGAGGTCAATCCTGCTCAGATCACTAAGCTCCTGGAGAAGATTGAGACCACGGTCCAACAGAACAGGGGTCAGTGTTACACTCGTGACATGTACAAGGCTGTTCAGAGGAAGAGACTCCTACAAGAAGAGCCACAAGAGGAAGCGAAAACAAGGGGCAAGGAAAGAAAGAGACAGGAAGAGATACAAGAGATGGAAGGAAGAGAGGAGGAAAAAGTAGGGAGAGCAGAGGATGAGAGGCCACCAGATAGAGAAGAACCTACACAAAGTACAGAAGAAAAACTCCACACAGAATTGATGTTAACAAATAGCATGGGGGATGATGGGGGTCCAAGCAAAGTGAACAAATTGGAAACCATAACAATGGGACAGAGTATAGATATGATAAAAGTGGTTGAAATAACAAGGACTGAAGACGATGAAGAGGTAAAACAACAAGAGAAAGGGGCATCCACAAGAGTGCAGGGGAGATCAGTTGACTGTTTATATGAGAGAAGGACAGAAATGGAAGCAAACTCCATACAAGAAGATCTCAAGAGTCAAGAAGAGAGTCAGAAGAGGTGGGAAGAGAAAGGAGCAGCAGGAGGAACGACGTCTGATCCAGGTGTGTTTATATATTATACATAGACCAGCAGAACAAGCCTGTGTTGAGAAGATAATTTACTCTGAGCGGCTCTGAGCTGGTCATTATTACAGGAAAGTGAAAAGGGGTCAGATACTTTTGTGCCATTCACTGCTGCTTCACTTACACTTAATGACGACACAGGTGCAGTGAAGAAAACACATGGAATCATCAGACCTGTGTCACTTTAAGGAGCTAAAAGGTGGATTTGTATGGAACCCTGCTGGTGACATCCCTTATGAATACAAATAATGTGTGGCCATAACTTAGAAAGGCATAGAAAATAGATAATTGAGTTGTGGCCATGATTAGCAAGGTGTGGGAATGAGATCCTAATGCATGGCCACAACTTAGTAAGGTGTGAAAATGAGAACTAATTGGGCACGGCACCCTTACTAAGTTGTGGGAAATAGATAATTAAGTTGTGACCACAACTTAGCAAGGCATGGGAATGAGATCTTAATGCATAGCCATAATGTAACAAGGCATGGAAACGAGATAATTAACCATCCCCAACAATGAGATAATTAACCACACCTTACAAAGTTAGGGCCTTGACTTAATTATCTCATTCCCACCCCTTACTAAGTTGTGGGAAATAAATAATTTAGTTGTGGCCACGACTTCATAAAGCATGGGAATGAGATCTTAATGCATAGCCATAACTTAGTAAGGTGTGGGAATGAGATAATTAACCACAACTAATAATGAGATAATTTACCACACCTTACTAAGTCATGACCATGACTTAATTATCTCATTCCCATCCCTTACTAAGTTGTGGCCACGACTTAGATAGGCGTGGGAAACGAGTTCCTAATGCATGGCCACAACTAAGTTAGGTGTGGAAATGAGATAATTATGTGGCAACAACTTAATAATCTCATTCCCACACCTTACTAAGTCATGTCTGCCTTAATGATCACAGTCCTATGTCTTATTAATTCATAGCCACGCATTAGGATCTCATTCCCACACGTTAGTATAGCATGGCCTTGCATTATTTTTATGTATGTGGGAAGTCACTAGCAGGGCTCTGTAGATTTGTGCCAAAAAATTAGAAATTAAATTAATTAATTAAATTAGGCTTTTACTGTTAACTAAGGCAAAGTGGCTCAGATCAGATTTGCATGTTCACATGCAGGAAATCAGATCTGTACCGCAAAAAAATGGATTCATGCCTCTTCAGATAATGGTAATGTGAACGTAGCCTTAGAGATTGCTCTAGGTTTTTTTCTGCTGAGTGGTCAGTATGCTATTGTGGGAATTTTGGTTGTCCAGCTACTTATGGGAAGATCCACCACTGTTCTCCATTTGGATTTTATGGCTCACACTGTGGTTTGCAGCAATTCCAGAACCTTCCTAAAAACCCTTTTCACTGATGTACATCGTCTTCTCTGCAATTATTTATTTATTTATTTTGCAGCATCATATACTTTTTATTGAAACTTTTTAGCCTACTTCACATTGCTGGAAAAGTTGTATTTAAGTGATGTTTACATTCAATAGGGCTTACAGTAATCAAGCTGGGTGTGTCGCGTTTAATCGATCCCAGTAATTCACTAAACTTGGTTAACCGATTGAGTAACGCAGCAGGTGCTTTTTCAGTTAGGGACAGTTGGTGCTGTCTAACTTTTCCTTCAATAAATCAAATGACCATTTTATCATGTGAACATTAATCCAGAACTTTTGCTCTGTTCTTTCAGTCTCTGGTTTGAGGATTGTGCTGCTGGGCCCTGCTGGAGCTGGAAAAAGTGCTTCTGGAAACACCATCCTGGGCAGAGAAGCATTTGGAAAGAACTCCCTCAATAATACCACAAAGTGCAAGAGGGTGGATGGAATGGTCAGAGATAAAATCATAACTGTGATTGACACCAAGGGAATCTCACACCGGGCTGATCTCTCATTGCACTTCAAGACGTTTGAAGAGTGTCTATCTACAGCTGCCCCTGGTCCTCATGTCTTCCTACTTGTAATTCATTCTCCCAGGGGTTTAAATGATGCCTTTTACCCTTTAATTAGAAATTCCGGGCAAGAATTTTTGCAGCGTGCTATCATCCTGCTTACCCATGGAGATTCTTGGGGAACGGACCACAGATTGGTTTTAAATCGGAGCTGGCATTTAAAGCATCTTGTGAACAGCTGTGCTGGAATTTATCAGATCTTCAACAATGTGGGGAGAGGAAACTGTACTCAAGTCACAGAGCTGCTGGAGAAGATAGAGACTGTGGTGCAGAGGAATGGAGGACAGCACTACACTAATGAGATGTACCAGGAGGCTCAGAGAATGAGGATGGAAAAGGAAATTAAAGAGAGGGTGGCTAATTTAGAAAAGAAGGTGGCTGTATTGTCTACAGAATTGAGATCTCAGAGGAGTAGAAGTGAGAACGATGGATGTTCCTTACTGTAAATCTTCTCACATCAGCTTTTTCTATAATGAGCTAGAAAGACAATGACTTCTGAAAGACTCTAACAGTCGTGGTAGTTGTGGGCTGGAGGTTAGGGAACTGGCCCTGCGACTGGAAGGTCACCAGTTCGATCCCCAGAGCCAACAGCACATGACTGAGGTGTCCTTGAGCAAGACACCTAACCCCCAATTGCTCCCTGGCATGCTGGATATCCCTGCTGGATAGGGCTGCCCACCGCCCCGGGCAAGTGTGCTCACTGCCCCCTAGTGTGTATGTGGTGTTTCACTTCACGGATGGGTTAAATGTGGAGGTAGAATTTCCTCGTTTGTGGGATTAATAAAGTAAAGTATCACTTAACTGCAGATACTTGTCTTCATGTAAAGTGGTAGCATTTCCCTACTGCATACACAGAGCCATTACTAAGATGTTAGTGAGGTCCAGTAGTATATAAATGACTGAATATGTCTATTACACATAGTCAGTTGTACCTTTAGTTGTCCAATTCATTTCTGCCTTTTGACTCATTCATATTCATAATGTACATTTTCATTTGTTCATTTTTAATTCTTCCTTTCTTCCATAAACTGCTATTTATTCTCCATGAACAAAGTTGAATCCAGTTACCCTGTATAATTTTATTTAGTACATTGCACTATTGCAACACTTTTTGTTACAATGGGTCAAAGGTACAAAGGTAAGTGGGGGAAACAAGTTCCATACAGGTTTGAATCACTTCAGTGCATTTCTGAAGCTCGCTTACTGCCCATAAGCCAATAGTGGAACTTGTTTTACCACTTCTGTTTCTTGTGAAAATGGCCTATTTAAAGACATCAGTAACAACTGCAGCTTTACAGTATTCATTACTGAAAAAATTTGGGCACCCCGGTCAAATGACATATCTTGTTGATTTTTGAAGTGAAGTAAACGCAACCTTTGCAGCACGCTTTTAAAAATGAAAATAATCCTGAAAAGCATATCCAGTAGAGTCTCTTGTGCCAAACATGCTTTGCAATGTTTACGTTTGAAATAAACTTCCAATCTTCTTCATTGGAAACTTTCTACTTGTACTTCCGCTCACTGGCCAGTATATTAGAAAAGACAGTGGTCATTGGTGGTTGGTGCACTGTAGTGTGTAACACCTGTGCCTTCTACACTGTAGACTGGGGTTCAATCCCTGCCTGGGTAACCACCCTATACTATACCAATAAGACTCCTTGGGCAAGACTCCTAACACCACCTTCACCTACTTGTGTAACATGGTCCAATTGTATGTCTGCCAGGTGCTGTAAATGAACATCTGGACATTGTTTTTTCCATGTGCCTTCAATTATGGCATTCAGTGGAAACAGTGCTGTCCTGGTAAGGATAAACTACTGTGTGTAAATATTTGCCACTGTATCCAGTCAGCAGTGACATGGCTGATTTTCCACTGACCTCAGAGTAGCTGCGGACTGCCCATAGATCTGTTTGACCTCTCATTAAGATGTAGTTAAGCATAGTCATAGGCTTTGGCTATAATGAAGTAGAAAGGTAAGTTTTTATGCAAATCATGATAAGTCAAGATAAGGTATAATGTTGAAAAATATAACTGCGAGGGATTATGATACAGTCGGTTCCTTTACTAAAGGTTCTGAAGACATAGCCTTGATGGTACCACCCCTGTGACCTGGGTGGAGCTTTAGTACCTCTTTTCTGAGAGAGTAGGCTTTAAGAAGTCCATAACAATCAGACATAAGGATTAAAAAAATGGGATTCATGATTTTATCTCTACACACATTGATTACTGCAACCCCACCTGCAGCTGATCCAAACAGAGTTACTAGCTTCAGACTATTAAAAAGGGAGAGAGTCTGCCCAGTCTTGACTTCTATCTCCACTGGTCACCAGCCAAGCACAGAATACAAATTAAACTTTTATTGTTTGTGTTTAAAGCTGTTCAACTGTTCTACAGTCTCAGTTCAATTCAAAAGGTGATGGAGCTTTCTCTCTGGTAGGCCACACATATCAGCCTACACTGTTAGATAAAAAGGTTCTGTGCAGGGACATTTTATGTTCATCAAGGTACAAACAATGTAATGTAGCCTCAAAGGTACAGCAGTGGTTTTAAGGTCTGATTGTGAACCTATAATGAGTTTTTCCAGGTGAAAAGTTTGCATTTGTACCTTTTCATAAGCGAATGTTTTACAGCAGTAGAATAAAAGCCTGGAGACGAGGAGGGTGTCGGTAGCAAGGCACCCAGCCTGCACCACCTGCTGCCAGCAGAGGGCAACAGCAGCAAGGCGCCACAGACTAATCAGTCTAACCTGATACACCTGGGAGTTCCCCTATTTAAGGTGGTGGCAAACACCAATGTTTGTCACACCTTTGTAGAGGGGTGACCGGTATGGTATTCAGTGAAATGAAAAGGGAAAAGAAAAGAAAAGAGCTGGAAAGACAAAAAAGGGAAACTGCCCCAAAACCTACAACGAGCTCAAAAGAAGGCTTCAAGCCCTGCTAAAGTGTTTGCTCCTTGAGCAGCAAACCTGCAAAACCTAAGGTGGACCTTCCTCTCAATCATTTTCTGATTATTTCTTTATTTTCACCCTTTTTCAACTAAGCCTTTGTTTGAGGATGCCAATTGTGGTGTTTCCTATGTTTGACGTTCATTCCCGTGCTTTTTTTTTTCTCCCTTCCTTGAAGGGCTTCAACCAAGGGCCACCTGTGCACCCCAGTGGCGCAGCGGTAACATCATTGACCGCTGATCCGTACAGCGGCAGTTCAAACCTGGCTCAGGGCTACGCTATTTTCACTGCGTTAGGCAAGCGCTCCGTTATCTCCTTGCCCCTTTTGCCTGGGTTTCAGTATCATGTATTTCCCTGCATGGGTATTTCACCATGTGAGGAAGGAGGTCACGTTTCTGCATTACGGAAACCTCACTTTTAATTTGATCCTGTCTGCAGCTCCAGTCTGCATCAGTCTGAGAAGCTACTGAACAAATAAAACCTGTGGTACCACTTTAGAGTAAGACTATTATTCTAAAAACATTGAATGAATTTTTAAGCTTGGGTTGATGATGGCTATTTATTAGGCAAAAAAAAACCTTAAAATAATCATTAAGCAGATAAATATGAATACAAAGGGCATCAGTTAGCTGTTCTATCTGAAGTTTTAATGTGGTGATATTGACAAGGACACAGTAAAATAAGCAACCACAGCTTAACGTCACAGGCTTATTACATAAAGCTTATTATTCGGTAACTACAGGGACTTCAATGCAAACTGGTTGAGCTATTCTTAGTTAAGAGAAGTGTTATAACACATTGGGCCTGTTAAGGGGTTAACAGTGTAGATGGATGTGGGCTCACCAAACTGTCCACTGTTGCACCTTCATGGATGTGTTACAACTGCTTATTAATGATTCAAGGTGTTTAAGGTGTTGACTAATTAACGTTTTAAACTAAGCTTATTTTCTAAGTTTCAAAATGGTACTGTTCAGATATTCAGTAACATTTCCATTTTATGTATCTATTTATCATTCATACAGCATTTGCACTCCTGAGTGGAGCAGCAAGAAATAACTAAATTTATACTTGAATCAAAGGGATAAAAATCAAATCAGCCACCCTCATCAATTTAATCAACCATTCAGAATACATTCAGTGACATTTCGGATGTATCTATTTATGCCAGATTCCTCAAAATTGCTCTAATTGCTACAATAAAAGTTGTAATATAATGTCCACTTAAATGTCTACACAGATGGTCCACTTTTACTCATTGGTATGTTAATTTGTTGGTATTTATTAATCATACATTATTTAAAAACACTGAAATGAAATGTTAGCAAAATTAGTTATACAATAAAGAGCATTACTAAGCATTTTTATTATTATTATGGACATTAACAACAGCAAATCAAGACTAAAACATTTAAACATAGCATTAAAAGCCTTATTATTATTATTATTATTAAGAAGAAGAAGAAGAAGAAGAAATACAATAAAATGTTGCAGTAAGAACATAGAATATTCTATCTCTATATTGGTTGTTTTTCAGTTTGTACATAAAATAAACATGCCAACTTCTGTTTTTTACTGCACAAAAATGTTACGATGGAAACATTAAAATTTAGTTCTCACAGCAGCGGACCCTCTCGTATAAAAGCCCTCAAACCACTTAATCATTAAAATAAGTAGTGTTAATGAAAAACAAATTTGCTGCAGGTGCAATATTTGAATAATCTATTTGGACCATTATATTGAAACACTTTAATTCAAGAGTAAAAAAAAATTAAAAATGAATTATTACTATGTTTATATTGTTAAATTATTTAGAATTTGTTAAAATATTAAGAATTAATTTGTGTATATTGTTAGAAAAAATGTTTGAACATTCAATTTCGTCACCATAACTCTACAGAAACAGTGATTATTGCTGTAGTGACATCTTAAGCTAATTTCGAGCAGAACTTAAGAACTCTAGCCAGTACTTGACTAGCAAAGCTTGGCTTTGAACAGTTATCCACATAAAAAAAAATATATTTTTTATACACACAAAGTTATTTAAATGCAGAAAATATCATCTGGTAGTGACAATTCTTAATGTTCCATGCTGATTTTCAGATTTGGAACACAATTACTTCAAAATTATGGGATCTAACTGCTCACCATGTGGACATGAGGGAGAGGGATGCAGTCTGACTTCCTGCTTAATTTTTGCGTAAGGCAGCTGCCTTCTGAGGTGCCTTATTTTAACCGAATCTGAAGGCGGCATCGCATGTATCCTTGTCGGTGAAGGCAATCCCACAATACTGATCACCGGTCGAGAGTTCCATCTGAGCCGGTATAACAAACATGGTAAACGAGTGTTTTTTGGATAGTGTAGTGGTTAACACCTTTTGCCCTCTACGCTGTAGACTGGGGTTCAATCCCCCACCAGGGTAAGCACCCTACACTATACCAATAAGGGTCCTTGGGCAAGACTCCTAACACCACCTTGGCCTACCTGTGTAAAATGATCAAATTGTAAGTTGCTCTGGATAAGAGCGTCAGCCAAATGCCATAAATGTAGTCTTAACACTAGCATGACTGATTTCAGGATCCTCAGGACATCACCCCTCCTTCTGGCCAGCAATTAGCTGGACCATAAGTCAACGGGATGTTCTACACTTCTGGATTTTCTTTTCTTATGTCCTGGTCTGGGTTAGAAAAAGAAGTACTTTGCTAAGTAAATTAAGTAAGTAACTAAGTAAATTTATTTTAATTAATTACTGTACTTAAGTAGTTTTTTCCTGTATCTGTACTTTTATGTATTTAAGTATTTCCACTTTGGAATTTGAGTCTAATATCCGACTTTTTCCTCCTACATTTTGAGAAATCTGTCATTCCTTTTGGTTTCTGTGTGTATAAAAACGTAACATGTCAAAACGAAAGAAGCGCAAAGCCAGAGCACCAATCAGGGCCCAGCGGTCACTTTGTTTAGAGCTGGTTTTGACCTGTTGGTCATACCGACCCAGTGCAGCACGCGGTTCAACGTCAGCGCAGCAGCGTAAAACTTTGGGAGAGTCTGTTCAACATAAATGATGAACTAACCTAACTTTGTGTAAATAGAGCTCAATATAGAAATATGTCCACATATGCAGTCGAGACTGACGCGGCTTTTTTCTGAATTTCTACAAACACCATTTCATTTTATAGTAAATGAGTTTGGGCTGGTTTATGTTTATGAACAGACGCCTACAGATCAACATAGTAAAGGAGCTCATCTGTGATCCTGAGTTTAAAGCCTGTTTTTATTCAACTTAAACTTGGAACTAAGTTGTAAATAAATCTGAAACTGAAACTTTGCTTGTTTTTTGTGTATGAATGCTCAGCAGCTCTACAGATAGAAACAATACCTCACACTGATCTAGTCTAAAGCCTGGGTTTACAGTACATCCTAACTCGGGATGATCCCATGATTTAAAGAACAAGTGAAACAGATCAGATTAGATGAGGAGAAGAACTGATTGGTGGATGATGGTGGAGTTTATTAGACAGTCTGAGCTGGAGGGATGTGTGATGTTTGTCTGACCTTTGGTACATTAGCTTTGGTACATGCATGTCTGTGGGATTAGCTTTTGCTTATTGTATCATCATTTTTAACACCACCCATGGTGAGAAATACATTCCTAGAAATTCCGTGGCATAACTAAACGAATTCCATTCTGCAAACTGAGAATGACGTCTTTGGCACTGACAATGTAACGTGAATTACACTGGTTATAATGCATTATGTTAACACTTCATAATGCACAATAAACATGGCTGTAAGGTGTAAACCTATAGATATACATTATAGATGTTTAGCCACTTTTATAAGGCCTTAGGAATGCATTATAACATGTTATAAACGTGTCTATGGCCGTTTGGTGAATGAGATCTATTGATTTTTCTAAATGCATTTAAACAGGTTTAAGCACAGCATAGAGCAGGTCAGACAGATATGTCTCCAGACTCACCTTAAAGATTGATTTTGAACTATGAAAATACCACTTTCACCAAAGATGTTCTTGATTACAAGCCAGTGTGGATTTCCAGTGTCTTTTTTCCTATTATATGCAAAATAGTACTAATAGTTGCACTGATGACATTGTGGAGTAAAGTGTTTTCTCATTTTGACCACAAGATGGCACTATGGATCTTCAGTGTCTTTCTTCCTATTATTTGCAAAGTTGTACTGTTTTCATATGTTTCACAATATGCTGACTGTGGAGAAGGAGTGTCGGGAAAAGGCATGATTTCTGTGAAAATGAGCTCTTTTATTAAAGAAACAACAGAAAAGGTTCCTGCCTACTGCCAAACTTGCAGGGGAGGTTACTGAATCTTACTGAGGATCTTACCTCAAGGTGACCCCCCCACCGCCCCCCCACCGTCTTACAGAGAACAACCCATGCCCCATGCAACACAACACATACACAGATGAACCACCAAACAAACAACAATGACTGTCTTAACAAACAACAACACCTGTTTTAGGGGGAGGATTGGGGCTTAGCCTTAACATAGCATTACATACCATGCCCCAAAGCCCTATTTTCAGTACTGGAGCAAGTGGCAGCCGCCACAGTATTATCCTGAATTACATTTGAGAATGCCAGCAAGCAAAACAAACATAAACCCCTCAAACAGTCGAATCGTTTCCAGGCCCCTTTTTCAGTTCCGTCATGTTAACTGTGAGAAAGAGATGCTTGTGGTTATGAGGCTTCCTGTACCAGTAAAAGACCGACAGCCACAGCAAAGCCTACCCTTTGATTGGTCAAGAGCTTTTAAACCATGCATAGACTACATGACTTGTGTGAAGCAGGGTGTAAACATATTCTCGGCATCGTCTGTTTGAAAACGAAGTGGATGGATGCATATTTGTCTTTACAGATGAATTCAAGGATTCAAGGAGATTTTATTGTCATTCGCATCACATGGTACATGAGGTGGAACGAAATTAAGATCTCATGGTCCAGTTTACACCCAAGAGCTGTTATTAAAATAGATGAATATAAGGTAAATAGCACAAGAGAGGGAGAGTAGGAGAGTAGGCAGTTAGCAGCAATATGAAGTCCAGAGTGCAAGTTTGCTATAGCAGCATGATATTGAATTAGAGCAGTAAAGTGTCTAGATAAAGTGTCTCAGTGCGGTTTAAAGTGACAGGGTTTGTAACAGTACTTGTTCTTGTAAGTGTCAGTTGGAATTTAGGAGCCTTACAGCTTCTGGTATGAAGCTGTTTCTGAGTCTGGTTGTTTTGCACTTGATGCTCCGCAGCCTCCTGCCTGAGGGGAGCGGGACAAAGAGTGCGTGTGCTGGGTGGGTGGGATCCTTCCTGATGCAGGTAGCCCTTTTCCTGCATCTGGAGGTGTAAGTGTCTGTGGTGCTGGGGAGGCTGACTCCAACAATCCTCTGTGCAGCCTTCACCACCCTCTGCAGTGCTTTCCTATCTGCAGCAGAGCAGCTTCCATGCCACACGTTGATGCTGGAGCACACGACGCTCTCCACCACACATCTGTAGAAGGAGGTGAGGACTGCCCTCCCGAGTCCAGCTCGTCTCAGCCTCCTGAGGAAGTAGAGCCGCTGATGTGCCTTCCTGACCAGAGTGGAAGTGTTGTTGCTCCAGGTGAGGTTGCTGCTCAGGTGCACACCCAAGTACCTGTAGCTGTCGACCACTTCCACCTCAGAACCTCCAATGTGCAGAGGGAGGTGGTCATGATGGCCCCTTCTGAAGTCCACAATCATCTCCTTCGTCTTCTTTACGTTGATGCAGAGGTTGTTTTCTCTGCACCAACCCTCCAGGTGTTCCACCTCCTGCCTGTAGTTGGACTCATCCCTGTTTGTGATGCATCCAACCACTGCTGTGTCGTCCGCAAACTTCACCATATGACAGCCTGGATGGATAGGTGAGCAGTCATATGTAAGCAGTGTAAACAGGAGGGGGCTCAACACACAGCCCTGAGGGGAGCCAGTGCTGAGGATTATGGTGGGGGAGGAGATGTTGTGGATCCTCACAGACTGCGGCCTGTTGGTCAGGAAGTCTAGGACCCAGTTGCACATGGAAGAACTCAGTCCAAGTGGGGAGAGTTTTGTTATCAGGGTCTGAGGAATCATGGTGTTGAAAGCAGATGTGAAGTCCACAAAGAGCATACGAACATATTAATCCTTCTGCTCCAGGTGGGTGAGGGCAGTGTGGACCACAGAGGAGATGGCATCCTCTGTGGATCGATTCCTCCTGTACGCATACTGGTGTGGATCCACAGTGACGTTGATTGTGGCTTTGATGTGGGTCTGAACCAGTCTTTTAAAGCACTTTGTTACTATCGGCGTGAGGGCCACTGGCCGGTAGTCATTCAGACCCGTCACTGCAGAGCTCGTGGGGACCGGGATGATGGTGGCAGTCTTCATGCAAGTGGGGACTGCTGCCTGGATGAGGGAGGCGTTAAAGATGTCCGCCAGGACGTCCGAGAGCTGGTCGGCGCAGTCTCTTAGCACCCGTCCGGGGATGTTGTCCGGGCCAGCAGCTTTCCGGGGGTTGATCCTCCTCAGCGTTCTCCTTACTTCTGCTGGTAGCACGCTGAGGGGCTCCTCTCCTGGTGAGTGTGTGAGTCTGGTGCTGGGGGGGGGTGTCAGGATTCTCAAAGCAGGTGTAGAACTTGTTGAGAGCCTCAGGCAGGGATGGGTCTTTGGAGCTTTGTGCAACGTTGGATTTGTAGTCTGTGACGCACTTGATGCCCCTCCACATACTCTGTGGATCCTGGGAGGAAAAGTGTCCCTGGATTTTCAGAGCATATGCAGCTTTTGCCCTCTTGACTCCAACAGTCAGCTCTCTTCTAGCCCTCCTGAGTTCACCTGAGTCCCCAGACCTGAAGGCAGCATCCCTGGCTTTCAGCAGAGAACGCACCTCTGCGTTCAGCCAGGGCTTCTGGTTCGGGTAGCAAGTCACAGTCTTGGTGGTGGTGACATCCTCCGTGCACTTGCTGATGTACCCGAGAACAGCAGATGTGTACTCCTCCAGGTCCAGCTCCCCCTCACACTCAGCAGCCTCCCTAAAGACCTGCCAGTCTGTGCAGCCGAAGCAGTCCTGCAGCACAGCGTCGCCGTCACTGGGCCACACAGTGATGGTCTTCTGTGTGGGTTTGGAGCGACGCAGTGGGGGGTGGTATGCAGGGACCAGCATGATGGAGATGTGGTCAGAGAGCCCAAGGTGGGGGCGTGGGAAGGCTCTGTACGCGTCCCTCATGTTGGTGTAAACACGGTCCAGCGTGTTATTACCTCGCGTTGGGATGTTGACGTGTTGGTAAAACCTCGGCAGGGTGTTCTTCAGTTCTACGTGGTTAAAATCCCCCGCTACCACGTAGAACGCCTCCGGATGCTTGTTCTGAAGCGAGCTGATGTTGTCATAAAGCTCCTTCATGTATGAAAAGAAAGACACCGATTTGTGGGCTCCTATCACTGAGGCTCCTATCGCCATTACTGTGAAGTGGTCAGTTGGTGATTTTCTCTACAATTAATCAATCACAACACTCTGAATGACTCGGCTCCCGAGTGGCGTAACCGCCTAAGCATTGGATCTCTCATCAGGAGGTCACGTGTTAGATCCCTAGTGACGCTACAGCCGTCCGTAGCCCGGAGTCCAAGAGAGCACAACTGGTCTCAGTTAGCTGACGTAGCAGATCTCGCGGTTGGCGCTTTCCTCTGTTGTGTTTTCAGTCTGTGTTTTCTTACATTATGTCTGTTCCCCGATATCACCGTGTTGGCTCCTTGACCCTGGACATGGATTTGCCCCTAATAAATCTCGCTTATCTCAGTGCATGCGTCCGCCTCCTCGCCGCTCCCCGGTGTTAGTTACCAAATGAAGAAATTTTTTGAGAAGATCTGACGAGACACTTTTATAGTGTGTTCCTCCTGACATTAATGCTGGTCTCGCTGACCTTCTGGTAAACATGCCCTCACACTCCCATTCAATTCATAGAAAGGGATGATTTTGAATCTGCCCTTCAGATTTGATTTGGAAAAAAAAAACAGCATGTCGTATTAAAAAGCAGTATTTACCACCCAAATAATGAACAATCAAGGTAAAGCAGAACTAAATTGTGGTGTTGAATGTAATTTGTTAATTGCATTTTAATGTCCAGTGAACTGAAGTGTTATCGCTGAGGCTGCAGCCGTTTGTGCTTTCAGTTTTATAGTTTGAGGTCTGTAGTTATTTTCACAACTAAAAGAATAACCACAAGCGCTCTGATGGGGTAAAAGCTCTGGGGAGGGGACGTTTCCGTGCACTATATTCAAGCTCTACCAGAAGAACTTATCTCACTAGAGCTCTTAATTTTTCCGCTCACATATACAGTACATTCAGTTATACAGCTGAACTCAATATCAGACATTCAGTATCACAACCAAAAGAAGATCTAGAGCTGCTGGACAATGAGCATGAGAATGGGGGACTATAGTGAGTAGAATTTTTAATTCATATATTTTTAAGCCTTATTTAAAATGTTCTGTCTACGTCTCCGTCTATCTTTCATAAATGGCTTTATTTGATGACATTAACATGTTAGATAACATGGATAACAAAGGTTTTATCTGACAGTGGCACAACACCACCAATGAACGACTGCACAGCCCCAGTGTCACGTACACGTACTAAGCAAGTTGCTTAGTTGCTTGTTAAGACATAGCTAATCAGCCAATCACACGGCCACAGCTCACTGCATTTAGGCGTTTAGAGGTGGTCAAGACACCTTTCTGAAGTGCAGACCGAGCATCAGAACGGGGAAGAAAGGGGATTTAAGGGACTTTGAATGTGGCGTGGTTGTTGGTGCCAGACGGGCTGGTCTGAGTATTTCAGAAACTGCTGATCTACTGGGATTTTCGCACACAACCATCTCTAGGGTTTACAGAGAACGGTCCGAAAAAGAGGAAATATCCAGTGAGCGGTCAGTTGTGTGGACGAAAATGCCTTGTTGATGTGAGTGGTCAGAGGAGAATGGGCAGACTGGTTCCAGATGATAGAAAGGCAGCAGGAACTCAAATAACCAACCAGAATCTCTGAGGAACGTTTCCAACACCTTGTTGAAAGTAAGACACGAAGAATTAAGACAGTTCTGAAGGCAAAACGGGGTCCGACCTTTTACTATTAGGCGTGAAAGATGAAGGCTGGTAACATTTATCAGGGAAAACAGCCGTTTCTGGAGAAACTGACTTCATAAAACCCACCACCTTTTCGCGCTCCTGTTTACGTTTTAGTGCATAGCATTCATAATGTGTCCTGGTTTGTGACCGTATTAACACTCCACTAGGCCAAGTAACAATTTGGTGATTGGGTTTTGCGAAGCTGGCTGGTCTTAACTTGTGGCACTTGTGTTTCCTGAGATCGGCTTAAAGACGAAACTGCTTTTGCGCGTCAACACAAACTCATCAGCGAGTACTGCGGCCTGAGAGAGAGTGGTTACTTTGCATTCATTTAGATACACTGCCAGGCGATCAGGCAGGCAGTTTTTAAAATCCTCAAGCAGCATGGGCTCTCTTAACGACTCCTGGTCTGTCACTTTGCTAGCCGTAACCCATTTATCGAATAAAACACACTTTTCCTGCGCATAGGACTGAAGGGTGCTTTTCTAAATCCTCTAAATTTCTGCCGGTAAGCTTCAGGTACAAGTTCATAGGCACGTAGGATGGCTGCTTTTACTACGTCATAATTCATGCTGTCAGTTATAGAGAGAGAGAAGAACATACCTCTTGTGCTTTTCCCACGAGCTTGCATTGGAGAAGCAGTGTCCAATAATCTTTAGGCCACTTCAAGGATACAGCGATACGCTCAAAGATACTGAAATATGTATCGACTTCGGCTTCTCTGAGAGGAGGCACGAGAGCCAGGGCGTGATTCCTCCACACTCTCAGGCCTAGTAGGATGAAGAGGGGCAGGCTCTGGGTCAGAAGACAAATCCGGCTCGGTACGAGGTTGTGGGGTAAACTCACCCTCAGTTCCAATTCCCACAGCCGAATCTCTTTTTCCATATCCAGCTCCATTCGTCGGATAGACAGCTTGAGCTCCATCTCTGCTCTGCCCTCTCCTCTCGTTCCAGCTCCCACCTAGTTACAGGTTCTCTCATACAGGCTTCGCCCCGAAACTCGGACGACCCTGCAGAGAGCGGGTCAAACCGTGGTAACGATGCAGGATGTTTAGGAGACACTACTGTGCCTCCCCATCCATCGCTGAAACGGGTCACTGGCTGCTCTGAGCGCTGAGCGGAGGTATCAGCTGCCAGAGGCAAAACACTCAGCTCAACAAGCCTGTCCATAACGAGGTGTTCAATATCTCTCTTTACTAAGTCTGGGTAGAAAAATATCAATGTGTACTGATCTGCAGCAAATCATCCTTTCTCTAGAGAGGGAGCACTCATGACATGAAGCTAAATCAAACCACTGAGCCATAAGACATAGACGCTGCGTTCCAACGGTTAAGCCAGACCATCAGCAAACTGGTCCGCACTACACACAGACCATAACCAAAACGCAGGGATTAAGGACCCGGACATGTTACGACCCCACAGGAAAGCCTAGGGGAAAAGGGGCCCAGTAACATGTGCTTTAGATGTGATGCTTGCAGCACGAGCCAGTAAGGAACAAGACACGACTAGTTTAGCTCCTTGTCTTACTTATTAAAAGCCAGGCTTAAATTACACTCAGACTATGATGTGAGTGTAGTGAGACCCCCATAACAAATATATGTACAATATTTACGAGAGAGAGAGAGAGAGAGAGAGAGAGAGCCCATAGGCAGCCACAACACAGCAAGGCCAAACAGTGCCAAGCAGTTGAATATAAGCTGGACTGCTGGACTCACTCAAAACACACAAGACTAACGCAGACACACACAAAACTGCACCAGCGGAAGCAACACTAAGTTCAAGTGGCTGCAACAGCTATAACTAAGAGCACGAGGGCGTGAAAACAGCTTGGACCACAGGGGTAACGCCAGCCTCCTCACCAGCTTTGTTGGGCTGCTTTTAAAGTTCAAGTCCCTCCTCCAGGACCAGAGCTCTGCATGATGATTGGCCGTTGACGACCAACACCGCAACCAACCTGTAGTAGAGAAAGGGCGCAAACAAGGGCGGAGACATACGGGTGAGAGAGAGATCGAGAGAGATAGAGAGATAGAGAGAGAAACACCAGCCAGAAACCCCTTCTCCGGGCCAGGCATGTAACACAATGTAAAGATGCAGAATGTACTGTGTGACGGAGAAGACTGAGTGCCTTCTGTAGCACACATCCTACCATGTCTGGCTCTTTTACATACAAAAAAAAACTATTAGTGGTGTCTAGTTTTAAAATGTGGTTGGTTAGTGTAGTGGTTAACACCTCTGCCTTCTATGCTGTAGACTGGGGTTCAATCCCCCACCTGAGTCAGCTCCCTACACTATACCAATAAGAGTCCTTGGGCAAGACTCCTAACACCACCTTGGCCTCCCTGTGTGAAATGATCAAGTTGTAAGTTGCTCTGGATAAGAGCGTCAGCCAAATGCTGTAAATGTAAATGTAAAATACATGTTGTGATGTTCTGTTATTAACATTGGGCAAAAGGGAGACCTCCAGTGGTCAAGAGTGTCGCAGCACTTTCAGTGTTTCTGTTGGTAGTTCAGGCTGTATGAGGAAAACAAACAGTATTTCTATGTTCAGTTGCTGTATAACTTTATACTGAGACTATTTTTGATGTAAACCTTGGTTAATGAACGAGAAGAAGTTCTATGTCTCAAGTTAATTTGCAAACGCTAATCGCTAGCATCTATATGGACTTTTCCATAGACGTTAGCATTAAGCTAACGATTTGGTTTTGGTTCTTTAAAATGTGCAGTGTCACGCAAATACACTACACAAACAAATGTAACTAGGATATATTTTGTATGTTTGTTTACAGTTTTACAGTGAATCTTCAGTAAAGCTTTGAAGAGAATTTTGGCACCCGGCTTTTCTTGGGAAACCTGTTGTCTATCACACACACACACGAGTAGGGGCAGAATACATATTAAGATGAGCCTTCTTGAAAAAAAGACTTGTTTTAGTTTGACGTTTCATTGAAATATGATATAGAATACAGGCCAAAGAAGAAAAATGACAAATAACAACATTGTGAATGAGCCGAGTAAGGGAGGGGCCTACATCAGACAAATGACGTACTGGAGCTCCAGCTGAGAAAAGCTTTACAAGACAGTGCATGATTCCTGAGTAAGTGGTGGTCTAATGGTGGTCTTTTTATTGATGGACTAGGGGGTTACTTCACAGTCTGTGAATACAACATGGGTGTTTCTAATAAACTGCCTGGCAATGTTTTTTTAGTGAAATCTCATTTTATTGCTCTTTCAAGTCATTTGAATCTTTTTATTTATTATTTATTTTGCAGTGCCTTTGCTTGGCAATCAATTCAGTGAAACATCATCTGCCTCTTCAGGTAAGTAGCACAGGTTTCATATACTCCTTCTCTATTTCGGTGAATCAGCCACCCATTAGTGGTTGAAGCTGGTGTATTATAGGAGCTGTAGCTGCCCTTGCTGGTCAAAGTTGGTATAGCATCCTAAGTATAGCATTCAAAGGGTCAGAGCTGGTGCAACATTCGAAGTACAACCTCATTTCCAAAAAAGTTGGGCCCAATTTAAATAAAATTAGGACGCAATGATATGCAAATCATGCAAACCATATTTCTAAATACTACAAACAAAACATCAAATGTTGAAATGGAGAAATGTTATTTTCCTTTTTTTCATTTTTTAATATGCCCATTTTGAATTTCTCAATTTGAATCTCAAGGCCTTCCCTGAAAAAGACGTCATCTGGATGGCAGCATACAGTGCATCCGGAAAGTATTCACAGCGCTTCACTTTTTCCACATTTTGTTATGTTACAGCCTTATTCCAAATTGAATTAAATTAATCTTTTTCCTCTAAATTCTACACAAAATACCCCATTGTGACCATGTGAAAAACGTTTTCTCGAGAGTTTTGAAAATTTATTAAAATTAAAAAACAAAGAAATCATATTTACATAAGTATTCACAGCCTTTGCTTAATACTTTGTAGAACCACCTTTGGCAGCAACTACAGCCTCAAGTCTTTTTGAATATGATGCCACAAGCTTGGCACACCTATCTTTAGGCAGTTTTGCCCATTCTTCTTTGCAGTACCTCTGAAGCTCCATCAGGTTGGATGGGAGACGTCTGTGCACAGCCATTTTCAGATCTCTCCAGAGATGTTCAATCGGATTCAAGTCTGGGCTCTGGCTGGGCCACTCCAGGACATTCACAGAGTGGTCCTGAAGCCACTGCTTTGAGATCTTGGCTGTGTGCTTCGGATCGTTGTCCTGCTGAAAAATGAACCGTCGCCCCAGTCTGAGGTCAAGAGCGCTCTGGAGCAGGTTTTTATCCAGGATGTCTCTGTACATTGCGGCATTCATCTTTCCCTCTATCCTGACTAGTCTGCCAGTTCCTGCTGCTGAGAAACATCCCCATAGCATGATGCTGCCACCACCATGCTTGACTGTAGGGATGGTATTGGCCTCGTGATGAGCAGTGCCTGGTTTCCTCCAAACATGACGCCTGGCATTCACACCAAAGAGTTCAATCTTTGTCTCATCAGACCAGAGAATTTTGTTTCTCATGGTCTGAGAGTCCTTCAGGTGCCTTTTTGCAAATTCCAGACGGGCTGCCTTGTGCCTTTTACTAAGGAGTGGTTTTCGCCTGGCCACTCTGCCATACAGGCCTGATTGGTGGATTGCTGCAGAGATGGTTGTCCTTCTGCAAGGTTCTCCTCTCTCCACGGAGGAACGCTGGAGCTCTGACAGAGTGATCATTGGGTTCTTGGTCACCTCCCTGACCAAGGCCCTTCTCCCCCGATCGCTCAATTTAGACGGCCGGCCAGCTCTAGGAAGAGTCCTGGTGGTTCCGAACTTCTTCCATTTACGAATGATGGAGGCCACTGTGCTCATTGGGACCTTCAACGCAGCAGTAATTTTTCTGTATCCTTCCCCAGATTTGTGCCTCGAGACAATTTTGTCTCGGAGGTCTACAGACAATTCCTTTGACTTCATGCTTGGTGTTTGCGCTCTGACATGCAGTCAACTGTGGGACCTTATATAGACAGGTGTGTGCCTTTCCAAATCATGTCCAATCAACCACAGGTGGACTCCATTTAAGCTGTAGAAACATCTCAAGGATGATCAGTGGAAACAGGATGCACCTGAGCTCAATTTTGAGCTTCATGGCAAAGGCTGTGAATACTTATGTAAATATGATTTCTTTGTTTTTTAATTTTAATACATTTTCAAAACTCTTGAGAAAACTTTTTTCACATGGTCACAATGGGGTATTTTGTGTAGAATTTTGAGGAAAAAGATTAATATAATTAAATTTGGAATAAGGCTGTAACAAAACAAAATGTGGAAAAAGTGAAGCGCTGTGAATACTTTCCGGATGCACTGTATGTTGCTCCAATACCTGTATATAAATGTCAGCATCACAGATGTGAACATTACCCATGCCATGTGCACTAATGCCCCCCTGTACCATCACAAATACTGGCTTATGAGCTATGCACTGATAATAAGGTGGTGCTAGGAGAGGCAAGCCTGGAACCAGAAGGTTGTGAGTTCAACTCCCATGACTGACTAGCTATACCTGTTTGTGCCATTGGGCAAAGCACATAAAACCCCCCTCCACCCCCACCCCCTAGCTCTGCTGGCAAGACTGGGAATAATTAGTTGATTTCCCTTGTAGAAGTCATAAAAACATGGCTCCAGAAGGGAGCCTGAAAAGCTGATGCTGAGCAGATCACTTGGCCAAGACCACCTTTATCTACATAGTCACGTTCTACGTAGTAAGCCCACCTTAAGACCTGAAGAGAAAACTGCTGAGGCTTCAGGGTTGCGCTGACTGCTGCAGCTATACTACCTAAGACTTTGTTTTTAAACTCCCTTTTAAAGCTTTTTATAAATTCACACAATATCCTCCACAAAATATGGTCTCAATATTTTCTCCATTTTGATGAACCCAAAGAATACCACTAAATTCAGTGTTCAATTTCAGTATGTCAAAATTCAGTACTTAAGAGATCGTTCAAATGTTTTTCATTTAGAAAGTGATTTATTAATATGGCATACATTTTCAGAGCTAAACATCGAATGAAAGCTTTATTTAAGGACGACTTATTAATGTCAAAACGGGCAATAAATGTTATTTCTTTATTTTTTATGTATTTATTCTTATGTATTATTTGTACTTCTTTTTCAGCAGTCTTGGAAGGAGAAGATGAAATTGAGATTGCTCTTCGCCACATTAGTAAGTCATGTGCTCTTATTAAATAGATAATATAACCATTATCACACACACACACACACACACACACACATATATATATATATATATATATATATATATATATATATATATATATATATATATATATGTGTATATATATGTATATATATGTATATATATATATATATATATATATATATATATATATATGTGTATATATATGTGTATATATATATATATATATATATCATATACACGGATGCTCTGGCAAACTTCCAAATGTATGGGAAGTACTGGCTAAGGAATAAGAATTCTTAAAGTTTCTCAGTCAGATGACTAGATGCTCTGAGAACATTTACTTGTTTTAATGTTTTCTCTGCAAAAAGAAAATATATTTCTAAAGTTTTTCCCTGGATTCTGGAATTCCAGACTCATTGGTGTATTAAAACATGCAGCTTGCAGGCAGGCTACATGCGTTGAGTGGCAGTAGTTAAGTTATTCAAAATGTATGGACAGTTGATCTTCATGTATTAATATAACTGGTAATAAGCACCGGAGCCATACACTAACAAATAAATGTTAGAACACAAAATACATTGGGGCATTGGGGCAGATACTGGGGCAGTCGTGGGCTGGAGGTTAGGGATCCAGCCTCGTGACCGGAAGGTTCCTGGTTCGATCCCCAGAGCCGACAGCACATGACTGAGGTGTCCTTGAGAAAGACGCCTAACACCCAATTGCTCCCCGGGTGCTGTGGATAGGGCTGCCCACCACTCCGGGCAAGTGTGCTCACTGCCCCCTAGTGTGTGTGTGTGCTCACTAGTGTATATGTGGTGTTTCACTTCACGGATGGGTTAAATGCGGAGGTGAAACTTCCCCGTTGTGGGACTAATAAGGGTCACTCACTCACTTACTATACAATTTATAATAAACATGTGTGTTAAGTTGACTTAAATGGTCTTCCCTCAAAATCAGAATTCAGTCCGTAAGATCTCAGTAAGACCCAAGCCCCCCAAGACCATTGTCTGTTTGATTGTTGTTGTTTTTTATGTGTTTGCATGTCTTTCAGATATGAATTGGGTTTCTAATCTGACACTTGTGCTGGTGGGTAAGACTGGTGATGGAAAAAGTGCAACAGGAAACACCATCCTGGGCAGAACAACGTTTACATCACAGTCCTCTGCTGGATGTGTGACCAAAGAAACTGAAAGAGTTGATGGGTTAGTGGAGGGTAGAAAGACTACAGTCATTGACACTCCTGGGCTTTTTGATGAGAACATGGATGAAAAATTACTGAAGAAGCAAATGAAAATGTGTCTTGAGATCATCCCAAAACCATACGGACTTCATGCCATTCTGCTTGTAGTCAGTCTTGCAGGGAGGTTCACTCAAGAAGACAAAAAGGCTGTGATGTGGATCCAGAAGAACTTTGGAGAAGAATCTCTGAAATACACCATCATTCTGTTCACTCATGCCGATCAGCTAAAGGGGACAAAGCTGAAAGATTACATACAGGGTTCACGAGCCCTTACAGATGTGATTAGAAGCTGTGGTGGCAGATATCATGCGGTAAACAACACAAACATGAGAGATCGTACGCAGGTTACAGGGCTGCTGAAGATCATAGATAAAATGGTGCAGGACAATGGAGGACGCCAGTACACCAATGAAATATTTAGCGGAGCCCAGAAAAAGATGGAACGGCGTAAAAAGATAGAAACGGCAAAGAATGTAGCTCTAACAGTGGCATCTGGAGTAGGAACAGCAGGAGCTGTCGCTGGTGGGGTAGTGCTGGGTGCAACAGAACTGGTGTTACTCCCAGCTGTGGCAATAACAGCAGGTAGTTTAATGGCTTTGGGATCAGGCATCGGCATGGCAGTGAAGAAGTTTAGGAGTAATGATGAAAATGAAGCAAAAAAAAGTTCATAAATTAGTAAGACTCAAATTAGAGCACAATTGGCCTTGTTCTCTGGGTGGATAGGATAGGATTGATTACCAACATAATTAAAATACTCAATGATCACATGTAACTGCACATGTCAGCTGAGTTCTGTATTTATGCACCATTATATTGCTTACATTGGCTACTGTTATTAAGCTGTATTTCTTAGGGAAAGTGATTTAGAGAAATGTAACACAGTGAGTGTGTGGAGACAAAGCAAACATTTCAGATCAATAAGACGAATTTACTGTACTTTTTTTCTGTCTTATTATTATTATTATTATTATTATTATTATTATTTTTCCTTTTCTTTCTATTTCCTACATTTATATCTGTATTATCATCAGTTTTAAGTAAAATAAAAGCTGTTTTGTGCACGACATGTTCCAATAAAAATGAATTATGGCATTATATACTCATTAAAACTGACTAGTGTTGTTCATTGTTGCATTTACATTTACAGCGTTTAGCAGATGCTCTTATCCAGAGTGACTTACAAGAAGTGCTCTGTCTGTCTAGAGAAAGTATCTTTGCTACTTACCAGTAGGTTAGAGAGAAAGCCGGTCCTGAGCTCAGATACTGCTAGAAACAAACGTCTCTGTAGATACAGAGAGAAGGAACAGTTGAACACAGAACTCTGCCATGCAGTACAATAAAATATAATATGTAAGTGCAGCACAATATATTGCAATCAATACTTAATTCAGTGCTCATTTAACTGCTGTGTGAAGAGACGGTCTTCAGTCTGCGTTTGAAGACAGCAAGAGACTCTGCTGTTCGGACAGCCAGGGGGAGTTCATTCCACCACCTGGGCTCCAGTACGGAGAACATTCTCGATGCTTGTCTTCCGTGCACCTTGAAGGATGGCAGGTCAAGCCGAGCTGTACTCGAAGCTCGAAGGGCTCATGGTCCAGCTCAAGATTTCACCATTGCCATCAAGTAAGTAGGGGCTGGTTCATTTTGGCTTTGTAGGCCAGCATTAGGGTTTAAATCTGATGTGCGCAGCTACAGGAAGCCAGTGAAGGGAGCACAGCAGTGGGGCGACATGGCTGAACTTGGGGTGATTGAAGACGAGCCAGGCTGCCGCATTCTGGATGAGCTGCAGAGGCTTGATGGCCTGCATGGGAAGACCAGCCAAGAGTGAGTTGCAGTAGTCAAGCCTTGAGATAACAAGAGACTACACTAGCACTGAGCAGCTTTTCCGTCGGCAACTGTGACAGAAGAACAACTAAACAACCTGGAATCAGCCAGAAATGAACCGAATACCATTCGCCAAACGGGTCATCTGATCTTCAGAGTCTGACCAAATCAGACTGAGACATCCAACTGCTGCAATATCAAGTTCAGCTCAGTGTTCTCATTTTTTGTCAGATCAGTATTACAGTTTTTCTCCGTCGCTTTGGAGCATTTCTCAGATCAGGATTAATATTTGCACCACAATGTATGCATTTCTCAAAACAATTTGTTCAAAAAGCACTACACAACGGTTGGCCACCTAAAGCCTGTACCTCACTCACAATCCTTTGTTCATTCCCCAAAGGTAAGTATTTATATCAGTAAACATGTCAGTCATCAGAATTAGAAGTTCTTCAATCATTGATTATGAACAAGACAGTCAAGATGATTAGTCCTGTAATCATGTTTACTCTGTAAGGATTTTCTCAACGTTGTTCTTTGGTGACAGATTGAACATGCTTTATAAAGCATATGTCAGTTTTAGCAGTATAAAATTACACATTACTGTTTATGGGAGCATGATTGTAAGAAAATGGACAGAAATCCATTGATGCATCCTTTGTAAAGAAATTTATTGATGGATCATGTCATTGTAACAATGATTTGACAAGTCTGGAAAAACATTACTTTGCACAAAGAATAAAATGTTCAGAAATGTAAACCTAGGAAACAAGCAGCATCGTACAGTTCAAATCACAGTGCTGTTTTCTATACCTCCTGACGTTCTTGTCCGTTTGGCCACATATTCTCATCCACATCACAACGGATATCTTCCCTTGCAATGCAGCGTGGAAAGAAGCTTTTGGAACGTCTAATCCAGCCTCTGCAAGCTTCTGCTGTGATGTCCTCACATGCTGCATCCATGGCAGCCAGCAGAGTCATCTGAGTATGAGGCTGCCGATCATGAACCTTCCACCTCCATGCAGAGAAGAACTCTGCAATTGGGTTCAGGAATGGGGACCAGGGTGGGAGAAATAGCATCAGCATCCTGTTGTGGGTTGCAAACTATTGCCTGATGGTGTTTGAACGATGGAATCTCACATTGTCCCAAATGACCACAATTTGTTAAATTTGGACCATTTTCACGATCAGTTAGAGCCATCTCACCATCTGGGAGGAGATCCCTGTAGACTGTATCTATGAATGTGACGAGATGCTGTGTGTTGTATGGCCCTAAAGTGGGAATATGAGTTAGCACACCCAGTTCTGAAGTGGCTGCGCACATAGTGATGTTGATGTACTATCAACAGTGGCTCTGTGTCCAGTAATATTTCAACCACGCCTTCTGCCTTTTGTCAGGTTGAAGCCAGCCTCATCCACGTATAGGAACCGATGAGGTTGCTCACTTGATTCCATCTCCATTATACTCTACATTTCAGAAGATACAAAAACAAATTACATAAAGTTATAATCTTAACCGAATTCACTGAAGATCACATCAAATGTACATGTTAGTCAAATTTACTGTACTGTATCATTACACAATGAACTATTTACTGAAATGGGCCGTTACTGTGTGCACGTAGATGATTCACCTGCACATACTGATAGCGAAGCTCCTTCACTTCACTCACTCACGTCACCATTCCTTTCAAATGGTACACGGTACAACTGTTTCATTCTCATCTGTTTTTTTCTAAGCACTCTGTCAATAGTTGAGATGCTTACTGACATGGCTGTCTATAATGTCACTCTGGATCTCCCCAAGTCTAATAGCATTATTAGCTATCACCATTTCACAGATGGCATCCTCCTGCTGAGGTGTAAAAAGGGGACCTCTGCCACCCCTGAAGGGTAGCCCTGCAGACCTGTGTGGTACACAAGTAGTAAGGCAAAACACAAGACTTGAGTTGAGAATACTTTTAGAAAATATGTAAAATTGTAATATGAAGTGTGAGTATGTACTGTAAACATATAGTATTACAGTATAGAGTTATTTGGATTGCCCACCTGTTCTCTCTACAAAAAGTTTGGATTATTGAGGACACAGTTGATCTCCCAACATTCGGCTGCACCCTTCGGCCAGCTTCAGCCATTGTTAGGCCATGATTGACAACATGGTCTACAAGTGTGGCTCTTATTTCATCTGCAACATGCCTGTCCATGGCCTCTTCTACCTCTCCCTCTGTTATGCCTCCTTACACCCCTTCCACGCACTCTTACTTCTGGCTGTTGAGCATGGTCATTTCTTTGTGGAGGGCGGAGTCACGAGACAAGGGGGCTAAACCAAAACATGAACACATGGACAGGACTGGGAGGGGCCAATCATGACAGACACCTGTAGGGTAAGTTGTGGAAAGATACACCAGCAATGTAAGTATTGAAGCACTCTCATCAAAATTCACAAGTTTCTGACCAAGCTAGAACATACTGACGTACTCAGCAGCAACACAACCTGCAAAGTGGCCTCCAAACACTCTAATAATAAAAGGGTCCTCAATGACACTTGGCTTGGATGTTCAGTTCTTCAACTTTAAAAAGTTCTTCACACTCAAAGCTCATTTACAAATGTTTCATTTATTTATTTATTTTTTCAAAAATCCATCCATTAAAATGTTAAAAGGAACCAAAACGGGTTCTTTGATGACATCACTCAGTAGAACTCTCTTTGAGTGCATATCTTATTGCAAATTACAAAGACAAGACTGCAAGGTTACAAAAGCAATTCAAAGGTTGGAACCCCATCATACGTACCCACTCGGATTAGTGGATAATGAGATGTCTGACCGCAGCCTAGTTCCTCACAGGCCAGTAGAGGAGATCAATTTAGTGCTAGCACTATTTATGTATGCTCTGTGTGGTGGAGGGGGTGTAAAGAGAGAACTACTCCAGCTGACCCCCTTCACTTACAGCAAAACGTTCCAGAGAAGACTATTTAGATGGTCTGATTGTCATTATGAAGATAAGTTTCCTGAGAGTGAAAACATAAATGCCACTTATTTCTCAGACATATTACAGAACCCTGTAGCAAGACACAGTTACCAATATATCTGATCAGTCTAAAATGCTTATTCTACAATGCCTTATTGAATAAACCACAGCTGATTTGCCTGAGCTTTGGAACATACCACCATATTGCACCAAACAACATCAGGAAACATCAGGAGAGTCACTTTGCCCCCAGATAACGAGCTGGTGGGCTGTGTCTGGTAAAGAGAATCCATGTTTTGTTTCAACCATCCAAGACATGATAGCAAGTAGGAACATTTCAGCAAAATATAGAGAAACTCCTGCTGAAAAGATCCTTTATAAAAGCACAGTTTTCCTCCCTTGGGACTTTGTGGGAACATCTCTCAAACTGCAAAAGTAGTGTAAAATGCACATTACTGGCTGATTAATATTTCATGCATTATTTACACCATGCTTTGCCCTAATGCTACCAAATAAGTTGCATACAAACATCCACAGTGGCTAAACATAATGATATACACCTTAAAACGCAGAAAACAACATTTTCACATCGGCACTCCTAACACTTCCTAAGGCAGGGTTTCTCAATCTGTGGGCCGTGGACCACCAGAGGGTGCTTCACCCCCGACCGGTGGTCCACGGCCCACAGATTGAGGACCTCTGCCTTAGGTTTTTTGATCGTAGGGAGGCAGCAGTTCATAGTTGGCCAGTAATGACACTTTAAGTCAGGAAAAGATGAGTGGAAAAAGTTTAACTTGGGTCTAATAATGAAAAATTGAAGAATCAAACATTTCCAAATTATAACCACTATAAATATTAAGAGATTTATAAAGACGAACATCACAGTCTAAGGCTAATTAAACATCATCGGTTTGAACCTGCGCAGCCGCAAAAGGTTTATTATTATTGATCATGACGTCGCTTATCCAAAAGCCCACGGAAGTTTATTTCCAACGAGGCTCTAAAACCCTCAAACCTCGAGAGACTCTCCAGACCAAACAGTTGCTCCTGTGGGAGCCACAAGATTGTTTCCAGTGAAAACCTGATGGACTGCAGCTCTGAATCACAGTCCATATCTACATCTACCACCCAAACCCCCACAACCCCCCCCCCCCCCCCCCCCCAACAGATGTTTGTTATCTTTGTTTGTTTTTAACAAAACTGCAAATTTAGTTTTCTGTGTTTGAACTGAAAGCTGAATGTTTTCAGGCTTTAGTTTTACATGTTTGCATTGTGAGCAATTAAGAAAAAAAAAAAAACAAAGAAAAGTTGAAATAAAAGTTGATTTTAGGTTTCCTGTGGGCTGCTATGCTTTATAGTTAGAAACGGTGGATCTTGGTGTGGAAAAGGTTGAGAACCCCTGTCCTAAGGCATATTATTGAATAACCACGGTTACTCTTCTGGTTTGCATGTTAAATTACAACTGAAAATAAGGTAACTTCTTAAAAGGCCATGGGTCCTAAATAAGAATAGCTCCTTTAGCTCACATTGAAGTCCCAGTAGCTACTGCAAATATAAGCCTTTGTATGTAATGAGCCTGGATTGTTAAGGAGTTAACACACTCTCTACAGAGAACACACTTTAATGCACATTTTAATGCAAAATTACTGTTTATTTGCTGAATTTAATGTAATAACCCCCCCCAATAACATGTCAATTCAAACTATTAGTGGAAGTTTTCATATTTAGGTTTGTGTAAACTTTCTTCCACTTAGAAAATCAACAAAATGTGTCATGTGATTGAGGGTGTGGAAAAATTTGCATACAACAGTACATGGAAATCAATGCAAGCTGGCTAAATTATTCTAAACTGCAGCATTGGCTCATTTAAGAGGTTAAATGAGTGGTTGCTGATTGGAGCAGAGGATTAGTATATTATTTCAGCTATTTTAATTTAGAAATTGTGAGTGTACCTGAAGAATCGGCTCTTTCTAAGGAAACGCCAAAAACATAGCGCTGTTTGACAGAGCTTTAACAGCTCGTTGCTTATCACATCAAGAAGAATCCTAATCATGTCGTGGCATCATGTTATCTTTCGCAGTTCTAGTGAAAAACTGCACGCATTCTTTTCATCTCATCATCATAACACATTCACCATCATTTTGTTTTGACTGAAAGTCAAAGAGCAAAACATTTGATGCAAATTGTAATCGGCAATGTTACGGTTCTAGTGTTCAGGTAATGCTCTGGTTATATGTGATGCCCTGCACAGCCACTATGCCTCAATCAGAAATGGCTGGGCGTGTTCAAACACTACAGTGTTATGCAATAACGATAGGAATTATGATTCAGACAGTGTGATATCAAACTTTTTCAAGCATAGTTTGTTTTCAGTAGTGCTGTTTTCCAAGGGGTCATGCATCATAAAATTGTAGGAGCAAACTTTTTGCACTATATAATTTATTATAAACTGTATTTAGATACTTCTCAAATAGACACTGACAAATAAACATCCATAAGATGGCACTGTTGTTCTTGCATGTTTCTCCCATGTCTTTTGACAGCTTAGTATATGTATTGATGCATCACATTTATCAAAAATATCCAGGTTACATTTTTAACATTGTTTTAATGTAACTATCACTATTGGTGACAATAGTGATAGTTAGAGCCCAAATAAAAGTGACAGAACACAGATAAGATTTCCCAATGAATGAATTAATAAACTTGTTCTTTTTTATTCTTGATTCTATATTACTCCTTTTTTAGGTGACTAATTTTTAGTTTCTCATCAAAAATGAAGTTTTCCACACTTCCAAAATAATTTTTGGAATGGTGGTTGGTTACTGTAGCAGGTAACACCTCTGCCTTCTATGCTGTAGGCTGGGGTTCAATCCCCAGCTTGGACAAGCACCCTACACTACACCAATAAGAGTCCTTGGGCAAGACTCCTAACACCACCTTGGCCTCCCAAGGTGGTGTAAAATGATCAGATTGTAAGTCGCTCTGGATAAAAGCGTCAGCCAAATGGTGTAAATGTAGCTTTTTTCAGCTTCTCTGGATATTTTCGATCTGTAGTCAGAGGTGGTCAGTAGACTGTTCTGAGAATGTTTTATTCAAAGTAAATGTGTTTAGTTTTTTAAATGTTAAAATGCATATGTGTCAGTACTTTTTGACACATACATGATGATACATGGACATATTCGCTTTTACTGGATTGATTTTGGACTGAATTGATCCATCAGCACTTTTTCTTTTCAATTCTATGTTTTGAATTATATTATTTGTAATATACAGTTCAGCGTTTAGGCTCACGACCTGTAGTTTTGCTGACAGATGTAGAAATGCAACAAAGAGAAATTTCAGCAATTTCACATCCTCCATTGATACGGCATTTAAGTTCAGCCCGAAAGATCTTCCTTGAACTCATAATTGCCTTGTAGGTCTATAATTTTGAAGTGAAGAGCTTACATAAGCTCCAACACAGATAGAAGTCATTAGAGGTGATCTACAGCTACAGAACAATGAGTGATTATGGTGAGTACATAACATATTTAATCTTCCTGTATAATAAAAGTGGATAAAAATATTTGAATAAGTTATATAAAGTGTACTGTTCATATCAATGCATTCAGTGTTGATTTCTATAGTTTTTTGTCTAATATTGTCTTCATGTTTTTTTTGTTTTGCTTGTTCAACAAGTGAGTTTGGATTTTTTGCATTGCATTTTTGGAAATACAATTTTGAAATTAAAATATAACGGGATATCACTGACTGTAACTCAACAAATCTGGCTTGTTTAATTATGATTATGAAAGTAAGAACACCAGAGGTTTTCAGACAGTAAGTGCAATGCCTTACTGAGGCATTCTTTGTAAACTATAACTTACTTGTTATTGTATAATACGTTTTTAAACTCTAAACTGCAGGTACATGTAATCGTAGAAGCCAAGCATATACTTTTAGTGGTAGCAATGTGGGAGCTTGGACCCCTATCATTGCCACTATTATATTCATTGAATGCCTTTTATACCCCAGTCTCATTGTTGTAGTGAATTTCCTTAAATTGTTTAGCAATTTTACTTACCACTGTGCTTGTTGAAGATGTTTAATGAAAGCCATGTCTCCAGTTATGTACTATGTTTGCTCCTTGAGAAGGGTATGGAAATATATTGTCACTGTCCAGAGAAAACCATGTATCTCCATTTTTGTCAATTTTTGTTTGAGTATTTTAGAAGCATTTTTGCCTTCTGTAAACATACCTTTTTTGGATATAATCTTTTTTCTTAGTACATACACAAGTTTTTCATGGGTCCTCCATAATCAGAAGTTTTCTTTCTTTCTTTCTTCTTTTCATTTTCCCTACAGTGCGCTTCTGTGATGCAGCAGATTACTCAGCTGGTGAGTATGAAACATGATTGCTTCTACTGTCCTATTCATTTTTTTTCTTTATGTTCTTTGTTAAGAAATAGCCAACTAAAGGCCTATTTATAGGTTCATATATAATATATTTCTTGATGCAATCCATATAATGTGTCATGTATAAAATACATTATTTTGCATTCATGCCTTCAGTAAAACATATTAACTGTCTTCGGTGGAGGTTGTGGAAAGGAATTGGCTACTGACAAATCTGTTAGATTGCAATGCAAGCACATGTGCAGATAGATTCCAGGTGGGGATTGAGCCCCTTCCCCTTTCAGCTCTCAGATTGTAAAGTGTCCCGTTGATTGATATGTATTGCAATTGAGTTCATTTGGCTGTTCCTTAAGTTAAGGGACCCTATCCTAGCGGTCATTGGGTGGAATGCAGGATACACCCTGGGCAGGTCGCCAATAAATGCCAATAAGTGCTCTTTAAAAAGGAAAAAGTCCTGTTAATTAACAGTTGTTACTACACAACCTGCTAAATAACTTCACTTTCAGTGCAAAGACAAATTCATTGGATAATTTTTGTCTATAAAGCAGTTACTGGTCAGCTTCTTTCATATTTGGCTGCATTTATATCAACAAACAAGTCTTGGGACCATTTCCGTTCTAATAGTTACATTCAGCTGGATGTTCTCACAGCACAGTCTGAATATGGCGAGGCAGCTTTTGTCACATTGCTCCCTCTGCAAGGAATGATCTGCACAAACATTTGAAATTGGAAGAATTATTTCCTCGATTGATTTTTAAAGATAAGTTTTTTTTCTGTTTTTGTTTTTAATCTGATTTTGACTTTTGGATTTGATTTTATATAAATACATTTTATATAATAAAGGTTAAAACAAAGGAAAATTAACTGTAAATGAAGAGTGTGATTCAATTTCTTAGAAATGCTGCCCTTTACTGTAATTTAACTAGTTTCATTAGTTTAACTAGATATTCTAACACACATTTTGGTTACATTAAAGGTCTCAAATTCTGTGTAAGATGCTAATAAGTGATTAAAAATTAATTATTTCATATTAGATACGTGTTCAGTAAATATTAACTATGACTTAGCTATTGATTTAAATCCTTTGTAATTCGTGATTAAGTACATAGTTAACATTTTGTTTTCAGTTCATTAATTAATTACTCATTAACTGTGTATTAACTGCACTTCATATTGCACTGATATTGAACTGATAAGTGTGAATAATCACATAAAGAAGTTACTTCAGAAGTCACCAGCACTTATAAATTAGTTAATTATCTGTTCATTTACTGATTTATTGTTATTAATGTATATGTATTTTATGTCCCTACCAGAGAAGCAAAACATTTTACTACAAATTATACTACAAACTCATGATTAAGATTTGACCAGTTACTGGCATCTTTCTCTTTAATTGTTTTTGTGTGGCCTTGAGAAAAGTGGAAAATCTACATTAGAAATTAATGTTTATTCTTAATGATTTTCACTTGAAACTAAACAGGAATAAACATAATTCAGGTTTTATGTCAAACTAAAATAAAACCCTCACACTTTCATGTTTCATCCAATTGAAGGTTCTTTAGGGATCCCAGAGTGGGTTTCCATGGTTTCACTCCAGAAAGAACCTTTGACATCACAAAATTGACCAATTCCATTAATATGTCTATATTTTATTATTTTGCTTATAAAAGCAACCATGTATATAAGCCACTGAATAAGAGGCCTTTGTTTTAGATCTGACCAGTATGTCCACTTAAGCTTCCATTGGGTTTAACAGTGAAGTGTGTAGAGCCTTAATCATGGGTTTGTAGTATAATTAGGATATTAGAAATCAGTGGTGTCACTTTATTGGAGGGACACAGGAAGTAATATGAGGAGTGGCTCAGTAATGTGAAGTCAGGAGTAATTAATGGTGAAAAGGCAAAGAGGACAGTGAGGCAGGTGAATGTGTGGATGTGAAGGACAGTGTCCGGAAAAGCTCAAGAACTGTTCTACACAAGATCTCAAAGTGCAGGAGAAAGATAGCAATAATCACTAATTAATTAATTAATTAACAGATGGAGCCCATTGGCAGTTTTATAAGCAGAAATTAGTGCACAGTTAATGAATAATTAAGCTGAGAACCAATGACAAACTAGATTAAAAGTGTTCTCAAGTAAGAATGACTTAATAAGTGACTAATTAATGACTAATGCTTAATAAGCACTTTATTAATATAAATACTGAGTAGTTAATGAAGTAGTTAATGACTTCTTAACATGATAATTCATCTTTCATGTGCGATCCTTAATGTGAAGTGTTACTCAGTAGGTTACCGTTAAAAGGACAGTAACAACCACTTAAGTAAATGCAAATATCTGTGGAACAAATGTGTATTAAAATAAATTTTAATCATTTGTTAAAATAGATCATACGTGTGTTTTATTTACACGCATTTTACCTTAAAAAACTGAAATGAACCATTCAATTTGACAGTTCTTTGTCCGTGAAAACAGTTTTATTACAAGATACTGTACTAATTACTTTTTCAGCTTTAGAAAAGAACAGAAACTTATGTTTTACAGATAATTACACACAACAACTAAACATAATATCACAATTTCATTATATAACATGTTCACTCTTTGGCTTTATTATTTTGGCCATGCTTTTTTGGGAAAGATGCTTTCAGTTTTTCAAAGAAATTTCTCCTCCAAAATCTCCAAATGTCCTCAAAGTCTTGCAAGTTCTATTTTCTACTTTTTATGATCCATATACTGGTTTTATTCTATTCAATTAGAACTGCTGTTTAGCAAACCTGCTACCCACCCTGCACCCTGACAGGTCTTCCATACAAAGATATGATGATCGTGACATCACATCATTAAAGAACACTGTTAATAGTACTAGTAAGCTAGTACGCTCATCTTTGACAGTGCTTTGTTTCCACAGGGTGTGGTTTTGTTGCAGCCCCATTTTGAAAATTGCTCTCTCCTGCACATCACGCAAAAACAGTAGTCTGTGGTTGATTATTTTGCATGTCAGCTACACGGCCCCTTCCTGTTAAAGTAGGCAGTTCTTTGCCATGTTTAGAGAAACATGGCACACACTAAGTTATTTAATCTACTTCTGTAAATTAACAACAGCAGCGTTCAAATACAGCGCTTTGTTTACCTAGTCCAACTACATGGTTTACATTTGTGTAAATTAATTTGAACAAACCTGCATCCTGAAATGACCTGCGTGCACACATCCTAATCAATACCGTCACGTGAATGAACCACATGCATATGAACAACAAGCGAACTAAGCAGAAGAGCAAGCAATTGCATACATAGAGAAATAAAAACCAGGTCAGAAAAGCAGCTCAGATATAATTTGAAAATGTTGTATTTGCGTATCAACATAGCTCTGAAATCTGACACATTAAAGCCAAAAAAATAGAAATAAAAAGTGCTGCTTCAGCTATGTTCACGTAGCAAGGTTGATATAGCATCAATCTCATTTTCTTTGCCTTAGTGGGTCACAAATCAGAGCTGTGAGTTAACAGGCAAATCGGATCTTTTCAAAACAGATCGGAGCCACTTTGGTTGCTTGATTCTGATCTTCAACATTGATGTAACTTGATGTAAGATAAAACTTCATCAGATTTCCACACATGTCCTAATAGTCAGACAGACTCTACTGGTGTATGTCTTATTACAGTGAGTTATTCATCGATTACAGCCTCTACACCTTTCACAACTCCTGCCACAAATTTCTTTGGCGTCTGCGCAATAGTTTTAATCCCAGCTGAAACTCCACCGGCTACTGGTGTAGTCAGCACATCTACCAACGCCATGGCCTTTTGTTCTTCTGAACAAGCACTGTCCACTTCGGTCTTTGCTTCTTCAAATCCGTCTGTGACCCCCTTGACGATGTCTACTGAGGTGTCCACCACAGCTTTCACGACCCCAATCGTACCCCCAGCAACTCCTGCTGCAGTGGCACCAATTGCCTTGTAGACATCATCTGAGTTTGCTGTGGAAACACATATTTGGCACAACATGTTTGGATCTTTACATTAACTTACATTAAAACTTCAGAACATATTTGACTCTTCTCTCGTAACGTTAATGTTTTCAAGATACATTTTTCTTATTACTGCTATTTGTTTTACTTCCGCTAGCTGTTATGCTAGTGTGTAATGCTGCAGTAATATTAAAATGTTCTGGTCCGTAGCCACATAAAACTGGAACTATAAAGAAACAGTAAGAAACAGGCTGTATTATGTGTTTTCTTTTCCCTTTGACATTGCATTAGAGAATGCATTACACCTCAAACATTAATGTAATAGACTTGGCATTCATAGACAGGGCTACCACTTGAGAAACTGAGGAGTGGTTCTATACTTGTGGTGCTGATATGACTTGGTATAATCTCATTCCAAATGACCATGTAAAGCCCTTAAATTTGACAGATAAAGTTTCAGACAATTTCTAGCACTGTACACTATGAACTTGTGATCTGAACATAATACATATAACAACAAAAGCTATGTTCACATTACAAGTCTCTTTGCTCAATTTAGACTTTTTGCTCACAGCAGATTTTTCTAACTCGATGGTTCACGTTTGTGTAAGTAACTCAACTCTGTGATTAATGACCCATCAACAGCATCATGTGAATGAGCTATGCATCACTAACTAACCAGCAAAATTAGCCTTTGGTGAAGATAACTTGCTCTATCTTTAGCTGGATCTTTCAGATCCGATTTGAAAAGCTCTGAAATCTGTTAATAACTAAAATAAATCAGAATTGTGCAGTTTCAGCCTTGTGATGTGAACGTAGACAAAAAGAAACTTTTTGATGTATGTTTCATTGAAATATGTCACTTCAGTTACGGCTTCCACACCTTCCACAGCTCCTTCCACAACTTTCCTTGGAGCCTTCGCAATGCCTTTAATCCCAGCTGAAACGCCACCGGCTACTGGTTTGGTCAGCAGATCTACAAATGCAAAGATCTTTTCCTCTTCTGTACGAGCTCTGTTGTTCTCAGCAATTGCTTCTTGAACTCCTTCTGAAAATCCTTTGGCAGCATCTACTGATGTGTCCACCAAGGCTTTTGCAGCCGCAACAGTACCTCCAGCAACTGCTGCTGCAGTGTCACTGACAGCCTTGAAGAAATAATCCATGTTTGCTGTGGAGACACATATTTGGCACGACATTGATAGTTAAACATACTGATGTTGTAGATTAGAGTTATACTTTCACAGCATCTGACACTCCATACTACCGTTCTAAGTATTTGCAGTACACCCATTAATATAGTGTGTACAGCCCATTAACTCAATGGGCTGGACTTTTCGTTTTTCATTTACTTTTCACTGGTTAAAATTGGGCTGGACTGCACCATTGCTGTCCAAAAAATGAGAGAGAGAGAGAGAGAGAGAGAGAGAGAGAGAGATTGACGTTTGATTAACAGGACCGGTCAGTTCATGGAGAGATATTAGAAGGTAATTGGGCATAGTGATGTTCTTGCACATTATCCCCTCCCCGTCTTGTGTTGGGGTAGTGCTGGGCTGGGCATTTCACTGAGTACATTTACATTAGGGGTGGGGGGAAAATCGATTCTTTGATACATCACGATGCAAACGTGGACAATTCTGAATCGATTCACAAATGTCAAAAATCGATTTTCTAATTTGATGTTTTCATTTATAACATAATGTTGATGGATCACAAAAGGTGGAACTTGGAACTGCGGCCGGACAGTCTCTGGCGGCACGTTACAAAACCGCATAAAAGCTACTTTAGATCAGGAGTCACAACTCAAATGTTAAGAAGATCCATTTTGTCCTTTCAACCAAAGTCAAACAACCTTGGGAGCCACAACATTTAACGTCCAGTATGTCTCAGTGTGTGATAATGCCCTAGTATAGGGTAAACAATATAAATGAAAATGCAGACTTGGCTACTTTGCTCTGCTTTAAGCTTCAGCTATAAGCTTTCATCACACCTCCGCCAGAAAACTTTTCCTCAGAAGTAGATTAGCTTATTGTAAAATGTCTCTCATCGTTCGACAGTTTTATGAAGCTGAAGTCGCTTTTTATTCTCCAGCTTCTTGTTCGAATTTTTCTGTTCCACCTTGAATTCTGCTTTTTCAGCTGAGATACATCTTCCCGTCTCAAAGATATTTTACTGACTCAGAAAATCTTTCAGAACTCTCACTCTGGTTTCTTTCAGATATATAAGCACATGTAAACTCTCACTCTGGTTTCTTTCAGATATATAAGCACATGTGAACTCTTACTCTGGTTTTTTCAGATATATAAGCGCATGTGAACTCTCACTCTGGTTTCTTTTGGATATATAAGCACATGTAAACTCTCACTCTGGTTTCTTTTGGATATATAAGCACATGTAAACTCTCACTCTGGTTTCTTTCAGATATATAAGCGCATGTGAACTCTCACTCTGGTTTCTTTTGGATATATAAGCACATGTGAACTCTCACTCTGGTTTCTTTTGGATATATAAGCGCATGTGAACTCTTACTCTGGTTTCTTTCGGATATATAAGCGCATGTGAACTCTCACTCTGGTTTCTTTCAGATATATAAGCACATGTGAACTCTCACTCTGGTTTCTTTCGGATATATAAGCACATGTGAACTCTTACTCTGGTTTCTTTCAGATATATAAGCGCATGTGAACTCTCACTCTGGTTTCTTTCGGATATATAAGCACATGTGAACTCTTACTCTGGTTTCTTTCGGATATATAAGCACATGTGAACTCTTACTCTGGTTTCTTTCAGATATATAAGCACATGTGAACTCTCACTCTGGTTTCTTTCGGATATATAAGCACATGTGAACTCTTACTCTGGTTTCTTTCAGATATATAAGCACATGTGAACTCTTACTCTGGTTTCTTTCGGATATATAAGCGCATGTGAACTCTCTCTCTGGTTTCTTTCAGATATATAAGCGCATGTGAACTCTCTCTCTGGTTTCTTTCAGATATATAAGCGCATGTGAACTCTCACTCTGGTTTCTTTTGGATATATAAGCACATGTAAACTCTTACTCTGGTTTCTTTCGGATATATAAGCGCATGTGAACTCTCACTCTGGTTTCTTTCGGATATATAAGCGCATGTGAACTCTCACTCTGGTTTCTTTTGGATATATAAGCACATGTGAACTCTTACTCTGTGCAAAACATGAACATGGGCAAAAGCAGTTCGCAGTATAGCTTGCACTTCATCTCCGCCACTGTGAAACAGTATGCTACTTTTTCTGTACCTAGATATTTGTTTCTACTAGAGATGGATTATATAAAAATAAGCACACAAGCAATTTCTCACCAGGATATTTATTTTTAGTGGGACCATATCTGATTTGGGTTTGGCATCAGTGAAACTATGGCAATCAAAGGTCAGTTCAAGTTCAGAAACACTCATAAGCCATGAGCGATCAACAATTTGCGTGGCAAAAAAAGTTGCTGCCAATGTGAACGCAGTGTCAGAGTAGTACCAACTTTGCTTATTCAGAAAATGTCTTTCATGGTAGACTGAACTCCTCCGGGCAAAGTTAAACATTCAACGTCTAGTATTAATGCATTTTGTGTGCATTTATGTTTTTGGTTTTAACCAGTTTTATTTCTCTCTTCTCTCTCTTTCTTCTTTTGTTGTCTTTTCTCTTTTAAGAAAACAAAGTGACTCCTTCTCCTCTTATTTAACCACATGTGCACCCTCTCCATAACTCTCTCTCTCACTCATGTACACACCTGCACTTTCCTGTTGTCTGGCTCATGCACTCTCACTGTGTCTCTCTTGCACTTTCATGCATACACACACACACACACACACACACTATTGTTAAATAGCCATTTAGCTCATATTCACTACAAATATACTGATTGCCAAGTCATTCATTTCTTTCAAGCGTTCCTTAGTAAACAAAATGACTCTATATAGAACCTTTTTGAAAAGGGTTCTGCTTTTGTTACGATGTTGAGGTTGTAGCAGTAGAAGAACTTTTTAAAATGCTATATAGAACCATCTACAACACATTCTCTATCCATCTGAAGAACCATTTCACCATGCACAGACCCATTTAAGCATGCAAATGGTTCTTTGAATCTTCTTGGTTATACATAGAACTGCTGTCTTTACTAAAGAACTCTTGAAGAACCGTCCTTTTTAGGAGTGTCAATAGTGTTAAATGTTTATTTTCTGTCTTGACGTCGTTCACGTACTGGCTGTTGCCAATATCTATATAAAAGTAATCACATTTATTAGAATTTGTAGGAATCAAATCATTGACATCACCTTCTAATTTTAAAATTAGAGACTGTGATATTTCATTATGTATATTGAAATATCACATTATACAGTCGTGGACTGGAGGTTAGGGAACCAGCCTAGCAGCCTGAAGATCACCGGTTCGATCCCCAGAGCCAAGAATACGTGACAGAAGTGCCCTTGAGCAAGACACCTAACCCCCAACTGCTCCCTGGGCGTTGTGGATAGGGCTGCCCACTGCTTGGGGCAAGCATGCTCACTGCCCCCTAGTGTGTATGTGGTGTTTCCAATTTCCCCATTGTGGGACTAATAAGGGTCTCTTTATATAGAGATTGATTAATATTCATGAAGCATTATATATTAATATTATACATGTGTGAACTTCAGGTCTCTGTGGAGGTTATTGGTTAGTATTTGTTAACTATCAATCTGGTGCCAACATACTTTCAGAATAAATGCAAGGCCATCCTTCATGCTGGTTCATGTAAAATGCTACTATAACATATTTAACACGTTACAGCACAATGAAAGTGTTTTACAGTTTTTTGATGGATGAGCACTACAGGAAAAATACGAAGCAGATTAATTGAGACAACATCACCAGTGGTGAAACATTGAGGGGTCATTTGTAAAGGACTAAGATCTTAACAGAGTATCAGTAACACATCAGCAACTCTTCAGTGAAGTAGGAGTAGTGAAGCATCTGAAAACAAGTAAAGGTAGATGTCCTGCCAGGCATTACTTACATTAAGTAGATGTATTGTTGCTATGTTACATGAAGTAGACTTAATATGCTACTTGACACCCAACCCAAAATTAACCCTCATCCTAACCCTAATCTTAAAAATCAACCCATCAGCCAATTAGCCACTAAAAAAGATAAATCAACAGCAGTCCATATACTATCCTGAAAAAGTATACAGTAAACTATCCATCCATCCATCCATCCATCCATTTTCTAAGCCGCTTCTCCGTCAGGGTCGCAGGGGGGTGCTGGAGCCTATCCCAGCAGTCTTGGGCAGAAGGCAGGATACACCCTGGACAGGTCGCCAGTCCATTGCAGGGCACAGTAAACTAGACTTACGTATAATTAGAGTTGCTTTGTGGCATTTCTTTGTCTATTTGCTCTATTCAAATATTTTTTTTTCCAAGCTCTAGATCTATGAACCAAATAAAACAGAGTATATCACATTGGCGAGTCAGATGGACACAGACATAAGTAAAAAAAATAAAACCACTTATTATCTGTATTTAAACTTAGTCCAACTAAGCATATTCACAAGAAAATACTCACTAGCAATGAGAGGTTAACCCTGGTAGGTCGTCAGAGCAGAGCAGAGAGAAGCTGTTATGTGCAGGGAGAGAGACTGTTAACCAGCACCTGTTCCCCTCACATATTTTAAAGCAAAAGTGAAAGTCCACTCATTCAGATGGAAAGCCCCCCCACCCAAAAAACTTTTCTCACCACATCCTGTTACAGTTCACTCAGATAATGGTGTTTCTCATAGCCTGTAGATCAAGGGCTTTCTAAAAAAAAACCTTGAGAGGAAGGAGAATGTGAGCTGGAAAGTGACTGGACATGGGAATGGACAGGAAGCTCCCTGGTTTTTGAGCTGCTGGTTCAGAAGGCAGGCAAGGACACCTGATCAGGGCATGCATTACAACAAGATAGGCAGCTGTTCAACTCAGCAAAGAAACACAGTTACGTTTATTTACACTCTAAAGAGAAGTAACTGGATACAGGGTAGTGTTGATAGAGCGCAAGCAGTGTAAACTATTACAGCCTGACTAAAAATGGACAGTCAGAAGGTAACAAAGACATGGGGCTTCCTGAGATCTCAGCACCACTGTAAGTGTGTTGAAGCAGCGGGGTGACAGCACCAAAATCTCTGTTTACCTTAATATTCTATGTCTACCCTGTCATCAGCATAGCAGTGGAAATGGATGCCAAGTCTACTCCTAACAGGTGTAGCTTATATAACACAAGAGGTCCTAAAGCACAACCTTGTGGGACACCATATTGTATTGGATTGTATGTGCAGACAATTCATTCTTTGTTTAACGTATTTATTACGACATCAAAACATCAAAGGTCAATGATACGTCAATGGTCTGGTTGCAACAATGGGTGGACCACAAAATATTTTGACTGAAGCTAATAGAGACTCATTGGATCATAAAAGGAATACTGCCACTTTAAGCTCTTACAGAAAGAGAGGTCCTCACAAAAAAAACAACAAAAAAAACTACTAATAGACATCATCTAGTGTTAAATTCATATATTATGTCATGATTGGCTCCTCCCAGTCCTGTACATGTGCTCCTTTGTTTTGGTCTTCCATGTGTGTTTGCTTTGGTTTAGTCCTGCCCCCTGTTTGGTTTCTCTGCCCCTGATTGTGTTCACCTGTCCCTCATTACCCTTTATTTAAGCCCTGTGTTTGCCCTTAGTGTTTGCTGGTCTTTGTCCTTGCCTTGTTTGATGTATCGGTCTGTTGGATGTTTTGGTCTGTTGTTTGAACGGTTTGTGTTGCTCATCATGTCTGTACCTGATTCTGTCCGTATTGGCTCCATGACCCTGGACCGTATTGACCACGACCCTGGATTTGCCCCTAATAAATCTCGCTTATCTCAGCATGTGTCCGCCTCATCGCTCCACCTTACATATTACATCAGGCCTGTAATCTTCACATACTGACTGGCTAAAGCTCTAGACCAGGACATGGTAAGTGGACCATAAAACAAATCACCATAAAACAAAATGCAATGTTATTGCTTGCATTGTTAATGTGTAACTACATCGTTATCAGACACAACAGAACGACAATGGGACGGCGTCCTTCAAAACAGTGTTAAACCAGACTCAGTGTGATATAAACTAGCTGGTTAGCTGACGGTGAAATGTGTGTATTTAGGGTTTTGAGCTGAAATAAAAAAAAAAAAAAAACACTTCTGGGAAAATTGTGGAAAATTCTGTGTTTTACAACTTAAAGTGGTAAATTAATAAAACTGTCCGTTTCCAAACATGTTACTTTTATGGCCATGTGCAGAAATTGCTGCAATGCTGTTCACCTGTAGCTCACAGACACATTATGTCTGATACCGCTTCAAACAAGGAGCCTGGAAAACAAGTCGTTCTGATGGGCAGAACACATTGAAGCTGAAGCTAATATTGTCTGTTAAAAACTCAACATGACTTCAGAACATCTCTGCTGGAATCTCACACACACACACACACACACACACACACACACACCACTGTCTTTTCTGCTGTTTTGTTGTTGTTGTTGTTGTTGTTGTTGTTAACTTCTCGTTTATTGTTTTGTTTGTCGAGACAAAAGTCAGCTAGTCTCAGTCGAGCTAGTCTTTCAGGTCTGGCGTTGATTATTTTCAGTTGTTTGTCTGAGACTGAGAATCAAGCAAAACACCTTGACCAACCACGCAGGCAGAACCTTTCATACACTTTCGGTTTACAGTAAGTTGAGGGTTTTCCAGTTGTAGCTTGTTTTCTCACCTTAACTGTTCAAACCCAGTCAGCAAAACCACTCTTCCTGTCAGCTGAATATAAACGACTAATAGACATCATCCAGTGTTAAATTCATACATTACATCAGGCCTGTAACCTCTCACATACTGACCAGCTAAAACTCTACACCAGGACATGATAAGTGGACCAAATCACTTGTTCTAGAAATGAATCCATTCATGTCCGACTAACAGTTCAGCCTAAATGCTTTATTGGTTTCAGATAGTTTCCAGATTTGTGTAGAAAAGCTCTGAGAACAAAAACATGGTGATGAAGGGACACGGAGGTCAACAGAGTGAGGCCAGTGAACAGAACCATACCCTGGCTGGTAAGTACGGTGTAATACTCTTTGCTGAAGAGCCGAGAAGCTTGGAGTTTGATAAAAAATGCTTTGCTGTAAACACTGTTCAAGCTTTCTTATAAACTATAGAACATAAACACACTTTTTATGGTCAAGCAGTGGGTCTGGAGTCTCAGTGAGAAACGATGATCCAATTTGTGATAGTGGATTAGTGGATAATGGCTAATTTATGGAAGCTTGATATTCAAATGTATTGATTTTTGAAGTGCTCTGCGTTATAAACTGTCTTTAAGAAGTGGGAATGTGTTCTAAGTGCTGTTACATGTCCGGCCTTGATAAGGGGTGTCTGGTCCGGCGCCTCTCTCTCTCTCTCTCTCTCTCTCTCTCTCTCTCTCTCTCTCTCTCTCTCTCTCTCTCTCTGTCTCTCTCTCTCTCTCTGTCTCTGTCTCTCTCTCTCTCTCTCTCTCTCTCTCTCTCTCTCTCTCTCTCTCTCTCTCTCTCTCTCTCTCTCTCTCATTCGTTAGTCTCTGGCCTCATTTGCTCCCTGTCTCTGCTACAGATCTTTTGTGGTGTTGGTTGTCATTACAGGATTGTGTGCCACACAGCAGCCAATCATCATGCAGACTTCCGGCCCTGGAGGAGGGACTTGAACTTTAAAAGCAGCCCAGCAAAGCTTGTGAGGAGGCTGGAGTTAAACCTATTAAGGCACAACAGGTTAGATTTATGCCATTCCAACTGTGTTCACATAACAAGGTTGAAATAACATAAATCAGATTTTTTTTGTCTAAGTGGGTCACAAACCAGAGCTGTCTGGACATAGAAATCTGACCTTTTTAAAAAAAGATGTGAGCCACTTTGGCTACCTTCACATTACAAGTCTCATTGCTTGATTTCAGATTTTTTTGCTGAGGTCTGATCTTTAACATCGATGTAGGCAAGTGACTCAAATGTGTCTCAAATCAATGATGTCGCATGAATGAACCATGTGCAACCATCATAAGCAACAGATTAACCAGCAGAACAAGCCTTCATCGCAAAGACAGCTTGCTCTCCGCTCCGTTTTCAGGCTTGAACTTCAGGTTTTGCACTGCTGCCAGAGGAAATGCTGAACGATGGCACATGCACAGGAAAAAACCAACCCAAGCATCTTTTTGAGGCCACATGGCCACGGATATGCATATATCTTGGGATATATATCGAGACCTGATTTGAAAAGATCAGATTAGAGTGTCCACACAGCTAAAAACAAACAGATCTGTGTCACATGTTCACAGTGGCAATGTGAGCATAGCTTTCCATAAGTAGGCCTAGATTGCATGCATATTCGATTGATGGTCATGCGGGAATTCCCTGAATGCCCTGAGCAGATTTCATTTATTTTTTTCTCTACTGTGTCTGCCCCATCGTTCAGCTTCATTCATGTGATGTTACTGATTAAGATGTGCCCATGCCGCCTGTTTCAGGAGACAGATTCATTCACATTAATGACAGCTTTGTGTCCTTTACCTACATAAATGGAAACCATCAAGTTAAAAAGATCTGATCTGATCTGTTCAGCAGTGAGGCTTGTAATTTGAACACAGCATGAAAGAAACGCTTTGGTATGTGTTTTACTTAAGGCCTGTTACCCGATACAGCCTCCAAACCTTCCGCAGTTCCTGCCATAACTTTCCTTGGAGCCTGCGCAATGCCTTTAATCCCGGCTGAAATTCCACTGGCTACCGGTTTAGTCAACACATCTGCATATGCCATGAGTCCTTCTTCTTCCATGGAAGAGGTGTCCACCTCATTCCTTGTTTCATCAAGTCCTTCTTTAACTCCCTTGACAACGTCTACTGAGGTGTCCACCACAGCTTTCATGACACCAATTGTACCTCCAGCCAATCCTGCTGCAGTGACACCAATCGCCTTGAAGACGTCATCCGTGTTTGCTGTGGACACACATATTTGGCACAACATTAGTAGTTAACTCACACATACCATACTAGCATATTAAATATTAATTGTAGTGCTGTCGTAATTAATGCGGTCTGAGGTATCAAACTGTCACAGGGGTGGCTATCGTGAGGGTACCTCTTTGGTTTGTTTAACTAGGGAACATAATTGTACCTTAGTCCATTGAAATGATACATGTTTATTTAATAAGACTTCAAACACCTGGTCTTGTTTCTATTCTTTTCATGTGATCATTCAGTTTTAAAATATTAGTTTATGAAAAGGTGTAAATTCATGTCTCTCCTGTAGAAACTCATTTAAGGTAAACACTTGGGATTTAAAATGTGTAATGCACTTTTAGAGAACATTCATGGTGTTTGCACCTTGATGGACCTGCACAGTACCTGTTTTTCTGACAGTTTACAGTGCACAGTGTACAGTACAGGGCTTTAGGGGCATAGAACAACAGTAAAAGCAAGTGGCAAACTTTGTTCTTGTAGTCCTGATATGACTTGGTATAAACTCATTCTTAAACTGTAATCTTAAGGTCTCAAAATAGTACATTATACAACAACAAAGGCTGTGTTCACATTAAAAGCTTCATTGCTCACTTCAGATTTTTTTGATCAGATCGGATTTCTTATTCTTGATGGTTAACATCTGTGTGAGACTGAAGGTGCACGATGATGCAAACACACACAAATTCACAAATCCTCATTAAGGTCAAAAGCATCTCAATTTGTATGCAATCTAGTGCCACATATGAAAGTGGCTCAGATCGGTTCTGAAAAGATCAGATTTGCGCATCAACGCAGCTCTGAAATTTGTGCAGTTTCAGCCTAGCAGTGTGAACACAGCCAAAAAGAAACTTTTTGATGTATGTTTCATTGAAACTGAAACTTATGCTTCCACACCTTCCACAGCTCCTTCCACAACTTTCCTTGGAGCCTTCGCAATGCCTTTAATCCCAGCTGAAACGGCACCAGCTACTGGTTTAGTCAGCAGGTCTACAATTACTAAGCGCTTTTCCCCTCCTGTACAAGCTCTGTCCTTCTCAGCCATTGCTTCTTGAAATCCTTCTGAAATTCCTTTGGCAACCTCCACTCGTGTTTCCGCCAAGGCTTTTGCAGCTGCAGCAGTACCTCCAGCAACTGCTGTTACAGTGCTACTGACAGCCTTGAAGAAATAATCCATGTTTGCTGTGGAGACACATATTTGGCACATTACTGATTGTTATATTCATGTTTGTAGATTAGAGTTATACTTCCACTGCATCTGAACTTGCATACTACCATTGTGAATATTATTTGCAGGATTCATTAATATAGTACATACAGTGCATTATTAACGCAATGATTATGAAATGAGTGGAAAACTTTTTTGTTTTTAATTCATTACTGCATCACTGCGGTTAAAATTGGGCTGGAGCGCTGCAGTATATTGAACATTTTTAATTTTGTTTATCATTTCATCAGCTGTCTTTTACATTGTCTGAACACTCTGTGAAGACTGGACTGATAGAAATGATCTAAAATCACTTTGATTCTCTAAAATGCTCTTAGAATGAGTCCCAGGTCAGTTCTCTGTGCTCTCTGTTGTCCTTAATAGGTAATGAGTCAGATGATTGCAGAGTCATCATAAAACTTCTGCAGATGGCAGTTCGGTGATGTCAAGTGTGATACCCATCCTCGCCACCAGAGGTCAGGCTCACCCGAATACTGACATTCTCCCTCGTTGCAACCTGACCCCTCACCTGCAGCTCATTTCAAATCAAATCAAATCAAATCAAATCAAATTTATTTGTATAGCGCTTTTTACAACGGATGTTGTCACAAAGCAGCTTTACAGGATTTCAGAAAAGACAAAGTTTCCACAGGACTGAAAGAATGTACAGAATGTACAGAAACCCCCCAGTGGGCAAGCCAGGGGCAACAGTGGCAAGGAAAAACTCCCTCAGAACTGAGGAAGAAACCTTGGGAGGAACCAGGCTCACCAGGGGGGACCCATCCTCCTCTGGTCAAACTACCTACAAGTGATTATACTACTAATATTAATAGCAGTAATATTGATATTAGGAATATCTAGGAGTCTATGAGAACATCAGGGTAGGGTGGGCAGCTCATCCAAGGAGGTTGGTGGTAGCTGAGGCGTGGGCAGCTGGTCTGAAGTGGGTAGCAGGGGGGCTCGGCAGTCAGTCGTCCTTCAGTGTCCAGCCGGACATGTGGGTGATTGTATACTCGGAAAGAAAGCAGGGAGATGGAATTAGTTTTGTTCTATCCGTTTGTACATAAACAGGGGATGTAAACATTCCCAGAGTGTGGCTAACGACTCCGGCAGATCTGACTATGACAGCTTAACTAACAGGAGAGAACCAGAAGGACACACAGACACGGCAGCACTCTGAGACAGTCTGGCATCCCTCCGCTCCACCGTCCACAAACTTGAGTGACCGCGTGCGAGCAGCGGGACGACATTACCAGCGTCTCAGTTTACTATAATTCCCTGTGTCCATGGACCCCTGGATCTGCTGCCTTTATCTAGGGGGGGAACATTACCTACCAAAAGCTAAACTGAACAAGTGTGTTTTCAGCCTAGTCTTAAAGATTGAGACCTGACTATTTAAGGACCTTCAATACACTCCTCAGTGCGAAGTATTCCCAGTCTATCTGCATATCAAGCATTGTCTCCTCATTGTTTGTTTTTGGATTGCCTTGACCCTTTTCTGCACTCTTTGACTCTTCTTCTGGATCTCCCTTTGGTGCTTTTGCTGGTTTTAGATTTTTCTAGTGTTTTGACCTCTGGACTGTTTTTGAAGTTGACTTTGGTTTTTGTAGTTGATGAGGTCCTTCAGTTGCTGTGTCTTTGGTACTGGTACCACACAAGATGTTTTCCACAGGACTTAGGGAGCTGGGCACTGATTCCATCTGGACCTGCAGCTGTCTTCACTTTGAATTTGCTAAGCTCCTTTCCCACCTGGGCTGCTGTAAGGCACAGATTGGAGCGGGAGGCTGGGTGCTGGAGTGTACGGGTATGTCATTTGGGCTGACAGCAGCACCAGTGCAGGGGGTTGAGGTGAGGGGGCAGAGCAGTACACTGGAAGTGCAGAATGGGGGGTTGCAGCAGGGGTAACGATGTGGGGTAAGGTGAGAGATCAAATCTATTGAAAAACAGTGATCATTGAGATCATTCACCTACTTTTGGTCTCCTACAGCCTGGAGGTTGAGTTTCGTGTGGTTGGAGATTGTTTTAGGCTTTTCCAGACATCACTGATGTTGTTCTGCAGTTATTCCTATAGTTGGCTTTTCCCTCCCTGATTTTTCCATTCAGATTCCTCTGCACAGATCTCAGCTCCTCCTTGTCTCCTAATCTAAAAGTCCTCTTTCTCCTTTAGGAGAGCTCTTATATAATCGTTAATCTAAGGTTTGTTCTTGAAGATCTTGACAACTGAGGGAAGAACATATTTAAAACTTCTCCTCCTGGCATGAGGCAGAGCTCTGGTATGACTCCCCCTGTCTTTTCCTCCTCAGCTCACATGAGATATTGGTTCTGTCATCTGGCAGCAGTGTTGTGTTGCCTAGCACTTAAAAAATTATCCCTCCTGCAAACAGAGTTCTCTTCAGGATCTCCAGACACAGCCATAAACAGTAAGCAAGGACCTGGGCAAACTCTACAAGTTTGCTGTCCATGGTGCAAAAACTCTTGGCAAAAAAAAAATCAAAAAGCATAAATACTTTAAGAAAGAAGAGAATAAGTACATAAAGTAAGAAAAAGTTCAAAGGAAGCTAAAGCTGCTGCAGCAGGCTGCCACCCTTGCAGTGATCTTGGAAAAAGAATGGGATTAATACTGGTGGGAGGCTCATTCCTCTCTAACCTCTGGTCACCCAGGAGAAACTAGGACCTGTCAGTTACTATGCCACAAATATTGGTGGGAGTCCATGCTTAAAAATTAATTATTTTGTAGTGTCTTGTTCTATTTGTTCAGTGTAAGACACCCGAATCTCTACCTGCTGGTAAACTAGTGCCGTTGCCTCTACCCAACAGACCTGTCAGTTATGTTACTGATTTACTGGAATCACAAGGACACACCACCATCCTCACGGAACATTGATCGCTTTTCTCATGGTGTTTGTTTGATCTCTCTCTTCCACTCCCAGTGTCTTTCAGACTGCAGAAGCTCTGTTTAATCAAGTGTTTAGATTTTTTGGAATACCTGAGGATATCGTGTCTGACTAGGTTCGACAGTTTACCTCTCAAGTATGGGCTGCCTTCTTTGAAAGTTTGGGAGTGTCTGTTAGTCTCTCTTCTGGGTAACATCCTCAGTCGAATGGCGACGACATAAGGAGCAGGCTGATCATTGTCGGAATGAGACTCCAGTGTACCAGCCAGGAGACAGTCTGGTTGGCCACAAGGGACTTCAGACAATTGGAGAGAAGTTGGAAACTGTTGCCTAAATATATAGGTCCTGTTAAGAGAATTGATGAGGTTACTTATTGGATGGACTTACCCCCTCGATTTAAAGTGTCTTGTTCCTTTCATGTATCCTGAAATCTGTGATTACCGGCCCTCTGGATGAAGCCTCACCAGATGTCACGCCACCCCCGCCAGACGTGAGAGATGAGGAATCCGTTTATGCTGTCCACATGTTGCTGGAAGCCAGCAGACGAGGGGGGCTTATCCAGCATTTGATTGACTGGGAGGGATATGGTCCAGAGGAGCAGGGCCGGGTGCCAGTGAAGGATGTCTTGGATCCTGCTCTCATCACGGAATTCTATAATCGCCATACAGAGAAGCCTGCTGCTCGTCCTAGGGGCCACCCAAGAAAGTCTCTCCAGCTCGCTCCCTGCTCATTTGAGGGGTCCGCGTGATCGGATCCCTTCTGTTCAGTGCCTCGGCAGCTCTGGGTCTACCCCTGATTGGAAGTCTGGTAGTGGGTGAGGCGGACGGTAAAACAACCGCTAAGAAAGCTAAATCAACAGCAGTTCATACAATATGTCACATCCTCCAAGTACCTCAGTGGATTCGGATTCAATCCCCCAGATTCCTCAAACTGGTTTGTTGAACATGACAATGAGTTCATTGTACTCCTCCAGTGGCCTCCACAGTCACCAGATCTCAATCCGATAGAGCACCTTTGGGATGTGGTGGAACGGGAGATTCGCATCATAGATGTGCAGCTGACAAATCTGCAGCAACTGCGTGATGCCATCATATAAATATGGACCAAAATCTCTGAGGAATGTTTCCAACACCTTGTTGAAAGTATGCCACAAAGAATTAAGGCAGTTCTGAAGGCAAGTCACTTTTAAAAATGCATGACGTACATAGACGCAAGTACAAAAATGGAAAATCACTTATGTGCATTTTGTGGAAAGTTTTTAGTTAAGCTTTTAATAGTGAAAAATCTTGGGGGGAATTTTTATCACCATATCCCATACAGTTTGCTTGATATTACCATGTCTAAGGCCTTCCAGCACTTCCGGCGCCGACGCGAGCGGCAGCCTTCCAGCAGCTCCGTGTAGCGGTTCACCTAAAGTGAACTTTTTTCATTCTTTACTTTCCTTGTTTGTCTCTTACTACGTTGTAGTTTGTGTTTTTATGTACCCCATGGATACGGATCGCCAGAATCTGCATAAGGGCTGCAGAAACTTTGTTTACTCGAGGGAAGAACTTCTCGCACTGAGAACAAAGAGCCGCGCCGGCGTGATGCACCCCATTCCAACGGAGCTGAGGCGCAGCTTCAGGGGCTGCAGAGCCGGGGCTAAGCTAAAGGCTAAACAACGGGAGAATCGCTGGAGATACAAGCCTTGTATTCCTGCAGTGGTGATGGGCAACATGAACTCGCTGGTCAACAAGATGGACGAGCTTGCAGCATTAGTGAGGAACCAGAGGATCTACCGGGAATGCAGTCTCTTCTGCTTTACAGAGACTTGGCTGACCGCTAACATCCCCGATGCTAATGTAAACATCCTCGGATTCGTCACGGTGAGGGCGGACAGAGACTGCGCGCACAGTGGCAAAGCTAAGTGCGGTGGGCTCGCTATCTTCATTAACAACAGATGGTGTAATCCTGGACATGTGACTGTTAAAGAGACTGTCTGCTGTCGGGATGTTGAACTGCTCGCGGTGAGTTTAAGACCATATTACATCCCGCGGGAGTTTTCACACGCCATTGTTGTATGTGTGTACATGCCCCCCCGAGCGGACACGGAGGTGGCGTGTGACGTCATACACACGACCATCGCTAGGCTTCAGACACAACACCCGGATGCCTTCGTCGCGCTGTCTGGTGACTTCAACCACGTCACGCTGGACTCCACACTGACCTCATTCACCCAGTATGTGGACTGTCCCACCAGGAAAAACAGGACAATTGACCTCCTGTATGCTAACATCAGTGATGCATACACGGCCATCCCTCTGCCCCCACTTGGAAAATCTGACCACAATCTGGTTTTTCTGCAGCCTCGGTACAAATCCTGTGTGATGAGGCAACCATCAACAACACGCTTCTTCAGGAAGTGGTCTAAGGAGGCAGAGGAGACCCTGAGGGACTGCTTTGTATCCACAGACTGGAGTGTGACTCTCACAGCAAGGACATTGAGGGGGTAACAGACTGCACAACTGACTATCTGAACTTTTGCATGGACACTGTGGTTCCTGTAAGAACTGTTCGCTGCTTTCCTAATAACAAGCCCTGGATTACAAGTGACGTAAAGGACCTCTTAAACAAAAAGAAGAGGGCCTTTAAAGACAAGAACCAGGAGGAGCTGAGGAACGTTCAGCGGGAACTCAAGTCCTGCTTAAAGGAGGCTAAGGAGACCTACAGAAGGAAGGTTGAGCAGAAGTTACACGATAACAAAATGAAGGAGGTCTGGGACAGTATGAGGACAATCACAGGATGCAAGCCAAGGAGTGACAGTGTAACAGCTGGAGGTGTGGAGAGAGCGAACAAACTCAATCTCTTCTATAACCGGTTTGATTGTCCTGTTTCATCCTCATCTGCTTCTGTCTGCCCTGCCATCACAGCAACCTCAGCCTCTGCCCCTCCGGACACCTCACTCCCTCTTCTCAGTGCTGCACAGATCTCCCTCCCACAGACTGTCACCACACCCAGTCCACCCCCCCTCACCCCCCACTTCTCTGCAGACCAGGTCACAGAGGTGCTGAGGAGACTCCGCTCAAGGAAGACAGCTGGACCTGACAAGGTGAGCCCGAGACTTCTTAAGGCTTGCGCCTCTGAACTTGAGTTACCCTTGTCGAACATCCTCAACATGAGCCTGCAGCTGGGGAGGATTCCTATGCTGTGGAAAACCTCATGCCTGGTCCCTGTTCCCAAGAAACCTCACCCCAGTGAGCTCAACGACTACAGGCCAGTTGCGTTGACGTACCACATTATGAAGACCATGGAGCGACTGCTTCTCCCTCTTCTCAGACCCCAGGTACAGCATGCACTGGACCCTCTCCAGTTTGCCTATCGAGAGAGGATTGGTGTCGAGGACGCCATCACCTACCTCCTCCACCGAACCTACTCTCATCTGGACAAGGGGAATAGTGCTGTGAGAATCATGTTTTTGGATTTCTCCAGTGCTTTTAATACCATCCAGCCCCCACTTCTCAGAGACAAGCTGGTGAAGATGCAGGTGGATCCTCACCTGGTGCAGTGGATCATGGACTATCTCACCTGCAGACCACAGTACGTGAGGCTGACTGACGGTACATCTGAGACTGTTGTCAGCAGCACTGGAGCACCACAGGGGACTGTGCTCTCCCCCTTCCTCTTCACTCTCTACACATCAGACTTCCAGTACAATTCTGAGATGTGCCATCTGCAGAAATTCTCGGATGACACTGCCATCGTTGGATGTGTCAAGGGTGGTCAGGAGGAGGAGTACAGGAGACAGGTGGAGGAATTTGTTGCTTGGTGTCGACTGAACCAACTGCAGTTGAACATATCCAAGACCAAGGAGTTGGTGGTGGACTTCCGTAGGTCTGGACTACCCCTGCAGCCAGTCTCCATTGAGGGGGTTGATGTGGAGACGGTCAAGACCTACAAGTACCTTGGTCTGCATCTGGACAACAAACTGGACTGGTCAACAAACACGAACACCCTGTACAGGAAAGGACAGAGTCGGCTCTATTTCCTGAGGAGACTGCGGTCCTTTAACATCTGTAAGAAGCTTCTGCAGATGTTCTACCACTCAATCGTGGCCAGCATTCTCTTCTATGCTGTGGTTTGCTGGGGAGGCAACATGAAGAGAAGAGATGTATCAAGGCTGGACAAGCTGGTCAGGAGGGCCGGGGCAGTGGTGGGAGTGGAGCTGGACTCTCTGGTTACAATAGCAGATAGGAGGACTTTGGATAAATTGCTTTCTATCATGAACAATGATAGTCACCCACTTCACACCATCATCATGAAGCAGAGGAGTGTGTTCAGTGGCAGACTGCTGTCACAGAGCTGCACAACGGACAGACTCAGAAGATCATTCATTCCGAGAGCCATCAGACTCTTCAACTCCTCCCATCAGGGACGGGAGGCTGCTGCTGACTGAGTTTAATCCAGTCACACTACATGGACATTATTCAACTACTCAACCGCTTAGTTATTTATTCATAATTACACTTCCCCAACCTCTCTTACACTCAAGTACATTTACTTAGGGTGTGGTATTCATATATTCACATATTCACTTTACAGAACTATATTTTTACATGTACATATTAATAATTCTATGGCACATCAGTCAAAATCTACTGCACTGCTCCATCTACAGATAGATCTTTACCTTGTACAGAAAGTCTTTATACCCTTATATATTTTCTATTCTTCTGTGTTTGATAGATGTTGAATATGTTTCTTATTGTATTGTGTTGTTGCTGCTGGATGCCTACATTTCCTTCAGGATCAATAAAGTATCTATCTATCTATCTATCTATCTATCTATCTATCTATCTATCTATCTATCTATCTATCTATCTATCTATCTATCTATCTATCTATCTTATTAGGGGGAGCTCAAAATTAACAGTCAAACAGGGAACCCCTCCTTCTCTGGCTGACATGCTGCAAAACATGACATCTTGTCAAGTGAAATGATCTTAAATCTGTTCAATATATCTAATATGTCCCATTTTGAGATGGTTGAGCACTGATTATAAGATTATCTCGCTAATTGCCAGATATTTTTCACTTGTTTTCAGTCATTTCTTTGAGTAAAATGATCTCACTATATTGGCAGATAATTTGGCTGGTTTCAGGCACATTTCATAATACAAGCAAAATAATCTTCCAATAAAGAGAGATCATTTCATTTAAATATATTTCAAACAAGTAAACAGGTAAATAATCTCACATTAAGCTTAAAACAATATCAACAGAAGAAATATTACATATATTGTCTAAATTTAAGATAATTCTACTTGACCAGATGTCATTTTGTGCTTAAGCCTGTGTTGCTTAGTTAGTGGCAATATTCTAATAACAATAATCTGCAGATGCCACATTTTGTAATAAGTAACACATTTTATTTATTATTTTATTTACAAATGTATTGTATTATTATATTTACAATCATTACGCATAAAATGCAATAAAGTGTAAAATGTGAAAAAATATGTGCAGTCAGATGTTTAAAAACATAACCCCCCCTCCCCCCCCAAAAAAAAAACTCAGCATGATGTATAATAAAAGATGTTTGAATACTCACTGTGAAGTACAGAGTAGCTAGAACTGTTCCTGGTTCCTGTGATGTCTTCTGGATGCTCACAGACATGGCATCCTTTTAAATCTTTCCCTGCCTTCCAAAATTAACCTACACACGTGACGTTTTCCCGTAAACCCAGCCTGTTCTTGTAGGAGCTGTTTGCCACAGGAACTCACGCTGGAGATTGTTATGGAACCTTTTAGCTCCACTCCATTTCCTGGCTTTTGTTGACTGGTGCCTGATTTCATTACCCCTGTGTATAATGCTCAGTCTGTTTGTACCCTCTGTCGAGTCTTGCATGTTAATAACCTACAAACAATTTACTCTAAAGAGAAGCAACTGGACACAGTGTATAGTGTTGATAGAGCGCAAGCAGTGGACAAGCTATTACAGCCTGACTAATAAAGGACAGTCAGCGGGGTGGCAGCACCAAGATCTCTAATTACCTTCATATTCTATGTCCATGAACAGTTTTTCGTAAAAACTACCCTGTCATCAGCATAGCAGTGGAAATGGATGCCAAGTTTCTTCCTAGTAGTTCCCAGTGGTAGTTTATATAGAGCAAGGGGTCCTAAAACATAACCTTGTGGGACACCATTTTGTATTCTATGTGCGGTCACTTCGCTTTTTGTCTCACCTATTTATTATGGCATCCAAGGTCAATGATAAGTCAATGGTCGGGTTGCAACAAATAGACCATCAAAGTGTTTAAGTGTAAGCCAACAGAGACGCATTGGAGCTGTGCTTGATCCAAATTAATATGAAAATTTTATACGCTTAGAGAGTTTTATAAAAGGAATACTGCCACTTTAAGCTCTTACAGAAAGAGATGTCCTGACAAAGAAACATGATCTTTTGTGTCTCCATTTGAACATGTCTCTCTGTAAGCGCTGAAATTGTGACGCCAGGTTCTAAAGGGGGAAAAAAAAACAATATAAATTATACTTATAATGTAATCTACTATATTCACTACTGATGAATGCATTACCACTAATAACTACATAGTTATCAGACACAATAGGACGACAATGGGACGGCGTCCTTCAAAACAGACTGTTAAACCAGACTCAGTGTGATATAAACTAGCTGGTTAGCTGACGGTGAAATGTGTGTATTTAGGGTTTAGAGCTGAAATGAAAATCTGTTCATTTAGGTATTCCAGACACATCCGGGAAAATTCCGGAAAGTTCTTTGTTTACAAGTTAATCTGATAAATGAATAAAACTGTACGTTTCCAAACATGTGACTTTTACGGCCATGTGAGGAAATTGCTGCTGCTTTGTTGTTTAACTTCTCATTTATTGTTTTGTTTGTCAAGACAAAAGTCGTGTTTGTTTCTGCTATAAATGGTGATGAAGGGACACGGAGGTCAACAGAGTGAGGCCAGTGAACAGAACCATACCCTGGCTGGTAAGTATGGTGTAATACTCTTTGCTGAAGAGCCGAGAAGCTTGGAGTTTGATAAAACATGCTTTGCTGTAAACACTGTTCAAGCTTTCTTATAAACTATAGAACATAAACACACTTTTTATGGTCAAGCAGTGGGTCTGGAGTCTCAGTGAGAAACGATGATCCAATTTGTGATAGTGGATTAGTGGATAATGGCTAATTTATGGAAGCTTGATATTCAAATGTATTGATTTTTGAAGTGCTCTGCGTTATAAACTGTCTTTAAGAAGTGGGAATGTGTTCTAAGTGCTGTTACATGTCCGGCCTTGATAAGGGGTGTCTGGTCCGGCGCCTCTCTCTCTCTCTCTCTCTCTCTCTCTCTCTCATTTGCTCCCTGTCTCTGCTACAGATCTTTTGTGGTGTTGGTTGTCATTACAGGATTGTGTGCCACACAGCGGCCAATCATCATGCAGACTTCCGGCCCTGGAGGAGGGACTTGAACTTTAAAAGCAGCCCATCAAAGCTTGTGAGGAGGCTGGCGTTACACCTGTGCTCCTAGTTGTAGTTGCTGTCAGACACATGAGCTCAGCGTTCGTTCTGCTCCCGCAGTTCTGTGGGCGTCAGTGATGGTTTTGCCTGCGTGCTGATGGAGTTTCTTCCAGTTCATGTTCGCTCATGTGTCCGTGCCTCACCCTGTTAACCACGCTGGCCTTGCTGTTTACCGTAAGCCTTATGGTAAAAGTAGAAGCTTCTTGCTTTCACTCGTTGCTGTCTGTAATGTAACACTAGAGCATTGTGTACCAGCTAAATAACACAGTTATATTACTGGCTTAATAATGAGCTGCACTGGATTTAGCTTGATTATTCTGGTAAACAGGTACATTTGCGCTCAAGGCTCTGGATGTGCTACATTTACATTTACAGTATTTGGCTGTATTTTAGCTGTGCCTTTACAGCAGTACATCAGTGATCAATTTTAACACCATATTTAATGAATGTAATGCATCATAGAACTAGTGTTCTACTTTTATTACATCGAACAACCTGAACATCATTAAAATAGAGGGAAATGTACGAGGAAAGAAGGAACACTTTATTCTTGTGAATTTACATTCAATTTCACTAAATTAACAACATACAGTTTATATATATAATATACACACTAAAATACAGAATGTGTGGTTTATTTTTATATTTGGCTTTTTTTTTTCAAAAACGCATGTTGACCATTAAATTTAAGCTGTTCCCACTTAATATAAAGTGTCGATAATAACTGTGTAATTTCACATGAGTAACATATGTAGCAACACTGTACCTGCTGATGGTCTAGCCTGTGTTTCAGATGGAGAACAGAAGTACAGCCTATGTAATTACAGATGTGTAACAGCTTCAGTCTCGCTTCATGTAATTACACATGTATGTATTTTTCATACACTACAGGTCAGAAGTCTTTTCCAGCAGCTAAAACAAGTACGTTTTACATGACATTACAGTATTTACTGTGGAGTAACTGTGTTGTAACAAGGAAACTTCATCTCATCACATGAATTCATAATTACACAGTACCTACACAACAACTACACAGGAGCTTTCTAGTGTAGAGTTACAGTTACACTTCATAATAAGTGGGCAGGTCCTGTGTAGTAATGGAGGGGTAATATAGACGTTGCTTTGGGGGAAATGCAACACATTTAATTAATGTAACATGTTAATATCAAGGGCGTCTGCTGTTCTGACTCATTACAGACTGGTTTAAAGCTGAAACTGGTTACAGGGTCACAGCACTAACAACATAAACGCTGGATAAATGTCAGGAAAGCTGGCAGATACAGTGTAAATAATGTCTTAATTTAAGTAATTACATATTTCCTTTATCCACTATAAAAACGGTCCCACTTTATATTAAGTGTCTCTAATAACTGTGTAGTTACACATCAATAACATATGTAACTACACTAACTACTAATATTTAAGCCACATTACAGATGATTACAGAAGTTGCGCCTGTGTAATTACATGTGTATTAACTTCATGCGCCACAGATCAGACAATATTACAATGATGTTTTACATAATTACTGTGGAATAACTGTGTTGTAACCAGGTAACCTAATTACATCATATTAATTACCACTCTGTAATTGCATTGTACCTATATGACACCTGACATTGATACACGTGTAATTACATAAGCTGTACTGCTGTAATCCATCTGTAACAGCGACTAAATCATTAGTATTCACATAGTTGTTACATATGTTGTTCAAATGTAACAACACATTTATTAGCGGCACTTAAAATAAAGTGGGACCCAGACGTTTTTACAGCATATGCAGCAGAAATGACACGAAAATAGACTCAAAGACTCTACATTCAGAGTAGCGTGGACTGGTTTCTTATCAACATCTTGTGTTTAATATGTTAAACAATCACAAAAAGGAGCTCTTTGGTGGATGTTTTATTAAAAGGCGTTACTTTTTAATAACTGCATCTGCTGCTTGCTGAATTCCTGCCACAACTGTCCCTGGGGTCTGCAAAATGCCTGTTACCCCGGCTTTGACTGCTCTGTCCACCCTGGCAACTCCTTCTTCTGCAGCACCTTTGGCGGTGGCTACCGAGGTGTCCGCCACAGTTTTCACAGCCCCAGCGGTGCCCTCAACAGCTCCTACTGCAGCATCTCCCATCACCTTGAAGAAATCCATGTTTGCTGTGGAGACACATATTAGGCACAGCATTGATACTGAAACCTACTCGTGTTTGTAGGTGAGAGGTATACGTCCTCCGCATTGAGGACTGCATACTACCATCCTAACTTCCCTTTGTGCGGTATGCTCAGGGCTGCATTACCCAGTTGGCTCCACCTCTTGGATCACCACCTTACCGTGGTGGAGAGGTTTGTGTGCCTACATGATCCTAGGAGCTATGTTGTCAGGGGCGAAAGCTCCTGGTAGGGTCTCCCAAGGCAAACGGGTCCTAGGTGATGGGCCGGACAAAGGGTGATCCAAAACCCCCATATGATAAAGACGAGGACCTAGTTTCCCTCGCCCGGATTAGGGTTACCGGGGCCTTACCCTGGAGCTGGGCCTGGGGACGGGCTCCTCGGCAAGCGTCTGGTGGCCTGGCCTAGCCCGAAAGAACTACATGGGACCACTATCCCATGGACCCACCACCTGTGGGAGAGACGCTTATGGGGGTCCGGTGCAATGTGGATCTGGTGGTGGCCAAATGCGGGGGCCTTGGCGTTCCAATCCTCGGCTACTAAAAGCCAGTGGACAATTATATTTTTTCTTTTGTTTTTCACTGCATTGCAAGGGTTAAAATGGGGCTGGACCCCATCAGTCTATCGCTGCTGTCGGAAGAAAACCTCCTATCTTCATTTTTGTCGTTTTTCAGGTTTTGACCTCATTTGGAAACGCCTGTTTCTGTTTACATTGTGTGTAAATTTCATGATGAACGGACTAAAAGAAAAGGGCCAAAATGACTTGGAAAGACGCCTGGTTCCATTGACTTACATTAAAAGTAAAGTAGGTTTTTTCCTTCTCCTGGAAAGTGACCACTTTGGAGACATGCAACATGCAAAGACCAAGAAGAACTCAATCAATTTAATGGGAAATGAACGTTTTTAATTCTTACTGTTATTTCATGATGTTTTATCTTTAGCTTCATGCATTATGTTTGTTGGGGTGATTTGAACTCCAGGCTGTTTAGGTGCATAAAACAAGTCATTTTTACATATATATGATTTGTGTGATATTGCGGTCACAATAACATGCAATTTTATAATCTTCAGAACACTTTTCTCTGCTTTAGGTCCCTAACCTAACACAATCACCACGCCTGTAGTAGTGTGAGAAACACGGATGGTTCAAGCACCAGTTTGTGGAAGTTGAAATTGCTCGGGTTAAATTAACCCCAAGGATAATAAGACATTATTAAATTTGAATATAAGTCAAGAGGGTTAACAGATAAAAGGTACCAGATAAGTGGTCTGACCAGCTTTTTGTAGCTGAGACAGAAAGACACAGAATATTAAAACATTTAAACTAGAATTAAGTAGAATTTTTTGTCCTTACTGTTGCTGGCTTTGATTGCCCAAAGTCCAAATTCAGCTTATGTGTCCAAGCAGTTGTTCTGTCCCCACTCGAGGTCTATAAATCAGATGAAGAAGAATACACTGCATTCACAAGCAAGACTCTAAAATAAGTCACCAAACTTCCAGTAATGATCCGTATTTTAGTGAAAGGTTCAAACTTGGTCTAATAGCTTGTTCAAAAGAAATACTCACTTGTGGCCGTCGATGTATGAGAAGTCAAATCTGGTGGGCTATCAGAGCACTAGTGCGTCTCATGAGCAAGAAGAGGGAACATTTATATGCAGGGAGGGGTAGAAGGAACACAGTTTAAGTGAAATGTAAACAGATTTCATTGAGATTAAGCCCCCACCCAAAAAGAGTTCACTCAGATAACAGTGTTTACAGGAAAGGTTTAATGTAGCCTGTGGATTAGATGGTGGCTTGAGTTGGGCTGAGTCAACGGGCTGCATTCACTGTAACAGGGCTCATTTACTGAGAGGCATGGAGGGCCGAAAGGGGAACCCATCCTCCGGATGACATTGGATAACAAAACACTAATGCAACAAAAGCGGTAACACTTTACTTGAAGGGTGTCTATGTAACACAATCATAACGTCTTACATAAACACTTCATGACAGGTCCATGATTGTTTAAATCCACATTTATAAAGCATGGGGGAGTTTTGGGGCAGTCATGGGCTGGAGGTTAGGGAACCAGTCTCATGACCGGAAGGTTGCCGGTTCGATCCCCAGAGCTGACTGAGGTGACTGAGGTGTCCTTGAGCAAGACGCCTAACCCCCAACTGCTCCCCAGGTGCTGTGGATAGGGCTGCCCACCACTCTGGGCAAGTGTGCTCACTGCCCCCTACTGTGTGTGTGTGCTCACTAGTGTGTATGTGGTGTTTCACTTCACGGGTGGGGTAAATGCAGAGGTGGAATTTCCCCCCTTGTGGGACTAATAAGGGAATCTTAATGCATGTTTTACATTATATTAATATGGACTACTATGTAATTTTACTAAATGACCTTTTTTTCAAAATTTTCTTATTGGAAAACAATATTTTCAGTAGAACGCCTCGTTTCTGACCTCACTTCATCCCTTTGGTCAATCAGTGCTTTGGCACGTTGTCATGTTTCGACTTTGCTCTCAACTTCTATTTAATTATTTGATTCGCAAGCATTTGTTTCAGCTTGACTGAGCCCCCGTGCACAAAGTGAGGCATGGCTTAATGAGTTTGAGGTGGAGGAGCTCCAGTGGCACGCACAGAGCCCTGACCTCAACCCCACTGAACACATTTGGGATGACCTGGAACATCAATTCGGAGCCAGGCCCTCTCGTCCAACATCAGCGCCTGACCTCACAAATGCTCTTTTGACCGAATGGGTACAAATTGCCACCGTCGCTTCTGACTTAGGCTCGTCTATTAAAGTACCTCATTAGAAAGAGAGACGCTGTTATCTGCATTGGGGACTTGAAAAGAATAAGAGGCCAGTCATTTACTTTTGGGGGGGGAAACCAGCCTCTGATCTGATGACCTACTTTAAAGCAAAAGTGAAACGGTTTTCCGTCACACTGAAAGTCTAAAAATATTTCCGTACCACAACAAACCACAGTTAGGAATTGCCGTGGCCTGTTGATTCAGTTGTGCATTTTTTTTTTTTTTGCTGATATTTTTTCACTGAAATAATCCCCATATTAACTTTTATACATGCTCAGTAGTGTGTACTGGTGTGCAACACACTGTTTATTTTCATTATTATTTCTTTGATTATTTCTCCTCACGGTTCCTCCCCCAGTCAGTTGGCCTGATCACACGACAATAATTTAAATAATTTGAACTGCTTTATACTTGATGTTTCATATTTACTATCACAGTCACTGTCACTTTAGTATATTCGTAAGTACTTAACTCTCGTGTGCATATTGCAAATTTCTCTTTATCTTTGTTTTAAATTATTAAAGTGTTTATTCTTTTACATAAATGGTTACAACTGTAACAACTGCAATTTCCCCCTGGGATCAATAAAGGATTCTGATTCTGATTGACCACAGCATATTGCCCATTCAGTGCAGCTCATTGGCTTGAACAGTAGGGGCCGCTATTACTCCTAACATTGACAGACCCAACGTTATAATTGAAAAATATGATTACAATATAATTGTCCAACACCACAATGAGAATAAACAAACTATTTCTCTGAAAAGGCGTTTCAATGCATTAAGAAAACAATACGATATCCTATGACCGCTACAGAGTTCAGGTACTGCTTCCAAATAAAAACAGTGGCTGGTATAGCGTAGTGGGTAAAGCCTCTGCCTTCCACACTGTAGACTGGGGTTCAGTCTCCCGCCTGGGCAAGCACCCTACACTATACCAATGAGAGTCCTTGGGCAAGACTCCCAACACTGCCTTCACCTGCCTGTGTAAAATGAATCAAATCAAAAAAGCTGCTCTGGATAAGATCAAAATACTGTATTTGAAAGGAATTTAACAGGAACATTTTTAATGAAAAACATTTGCGTTTATTTTTCCAGTGTACATGCATTTTGTTTTCAGTCCTGGACAACAACAAGGTTGTTAAGGAGATGGCAAATAATAGTTTTGCATCAAGAAACTGGCAAATTCATGAATATATCGCAATTCGTTAGCATTTCCATGACAAACAATGACATATCCGAGTGGCCTACAGTGAACATAACAACATATGGCATGTGACTGTGTTACGTCAGTACATTTTAAGTGTAATAAGACAAAAGGATGAATGAAGTTTCTGTGCAGGTACAGTTTCGGTTCATCAAGGTAAAGAAAAGTGTAAATGTTCCTTCAAAGCTCCAGCAGTGGGTTTTAAGGTCCACAATCAGACCTTAATCAGGTTCTCCAGGTGAAAAGTTGGTATTTGTTCCTTTTCATAACCGAATGTTTTAAATCAGAGCAGTAGAGTAAAACCCTGGAGGCGAGGCGGGGTGTGTGGAGTCAGTACAGCTCAGAAAACATCATTTCATTGGAGGATGGTTCAGTTATGATCCCTGACCAAAGCTACTGAGATGGACCCTTGAAGGTCCCACCCCAGCCAGTGACATGAGAGGGACAAGAGAGTATAGAAAGTGTCTCTAATAACTGTGTAGTTACACATTAACAATACATGCAACAACAGTGTAACCACGGGTGATGCATTCCCAGTTACAGGATTTACAGCAACTCAGATTCCGTATTTACAAATGTTCACCCTTTTCTGGTTTGTATATCCTTTGCCTGCTTTCCTATGGAATGTTGGTTACCATGGCACAACATGAGAATACTACTACGCCTAGCTACATGTTAGGAATGTTGCAGATGCAAAGTAAATACTCTCATGATATAGGTCATTACACTTGTCTATGTAATTACATGCATAATTACATGTGTAATTACATAATAGAAAATGTGCCGTAACAACAGAAGATACATGTGTGGCTACATATGCTGCACTTCTATTATCCATCTGTAACATTGAATGCATCACTGGCAATTAAGGGTTAATGCATGTTTTGTTAATGTGTAATAACACAGTTATTAAAGAGCCTAATGTAATTTTGGAACAAAAAGGTTTATTGCTCTTCCCTTTGGCTTGAAATGTGACGTGGAATTTTACATGTAGTTACAAAGTCTAACTATTTATATATTCCAAACCAAACCCATCCGTCAGAAATGAGGTAACAGTACTTACATTGTTCTTTACGCCATGTTAATTGAGAAACGTGTGATAGAATATTCGATAAGGAATTTTCCAAGTTTCAAAAGAGAATGGCACACAGGATCAACATCAACACAGTTCCAGCGGTCACTGCTCCGGTTAGCCTTACTAGAATGTACTCACTGGCTCTTCTGGCTGCCCGTCCTGCTACAACTGCTACTACTAGTCCTGCTACTGTAGCTCCAGCAGCTGCTGCCACCCCACCAGCAGCTACGCCCTCCACACCAAACATGTCCACTGCCACGGATGCAGCATAACCTCCAGCCCAGCGCAGGATCCAGAGCAGCAGGGCGGCGCTCACAAGGCCGGAAAAGCTGCAGAGGTAGCTGAACAGCTTTTTCATCACTACAGTGTCGTTGAAAACCCCCAGCATCACTGACTCGGCCACCACCAGCTGCAGGATCACCATGACTACGGCTCCCAGCGCCCCTGCGCTTCTCACCGCCACGGCTTCTGCCTCTGTTCTGCTTGTGCTGTCCACCCAGAGCTCTGTCTGACCTGTAGCTATGGACGTCCCATCAGGCTCGGGGACTTCATCCACCAGACATCTTGCCATTGTGAGTGCCTTGTACATCAAAAGCCCTGCGTTGCACGTTCCCATGGCTACCGCCTCCGTTGGTTCCTTCACCATGGTGGCTACTGCTAAAGTCAGAAGTGCTGTCACTGTAGCTGTAGCTGGTTTTTCTGGTCTTCCTGAGTTTTCTGGTGATCCTCTGATAACACAACAAGAGCAATATGAATATAAAATTATCAACTGATTAAAATTGAATATTGAATACAGGAAAGAAACGAACCTGTCATTGGACTGAATCATTTAAATTAACCAATAAAAAAAACAATGACTACTGTTAAGACATTAGTGAGGTGTAGGTATCATGCATGGAAGGTGAACAATATCTAGAACCGAATAGTTCTAGTTAAATTCAGTGCAGCCATGGGGGGGGGGGGGGGTTGAAGTGGACCATGCAGGTTAGTCTTTCTGCACAGTGGAAAAGTGAATGGCCAGCTAGCCCAGTGGTGGTCAACCTGGTCTGGACAGCGAACAAGTAGGGGCACCTGATCAGGGCAGATCTTGTGGCAGCATTAGACCACACAGGATAGGCGTATCACACACACAACAGACCTTTCACGGACTCTCAGTTGGTGGAAAGTTGAGGGTTTTCCAGTTCAAGCTTGTTTTACTTTTACTTTCACTTTTCCATTATGGTTAAAAACAATGTTCTACTTGCCAGCTGAATATGAAATACTGTAGGCCAACAACTCATTTACATTAACATTTACAGCATTTAGCAGACGCTCTTATCCAGAGCGACTTACAAGAAGTGCTGTCAATCTAGAGAAAGTATCTTTGCTAGTTACCAGTAAGTTAGAGAGAAAGCCGGTCCTGAGCTCAGATACTGCTAGAAACAAAAGTCTCTGTAGATACAGAGAGAAAAGGAACAGTTGAACACAGAACTCTGCCATACAGTATAATAAAATATAATATTTAAGTGCAGCACAATATATTGCAATCAGTACTTAATTCAGTGCTCATTTAAGTGCTGTGTGAAGAGACGAGTCTTCAGTCTGCGTTTGAAGACAGCAAGAGACTCTGCTGTTCGGACAGCCAGTGGGAGTTCATTCCACCACCTGGGCTCCAGTACGGAGAACATTCTCGACACTTGTCTTCCGTGCACCTTGAAGGATGGCGGGTGAAGCCGAGCTGTACTGGAAGCTCGAAGGGCTCGTGGTTCAGTTCGAGATTTCACCATTGTCATCAAGTAGGTAGGGGCTGGTTCATTTTGGCTTTGTAGGCCAGCATTAGGGTTTAAATCTGATGCAGCTACAGGAAGCCAGTGAAGGGAGCGCAGCAGTGGGGTGACGTGGCTGAACTTGGGCAGATTGAAGACGAGCCAGGCTGCCGCATTCTGGATGAGTTGCAGAGGCTTGATGATCTGCATGGGAAGACCAGCCAAGATCGAGTTGCAGTAGTCAAGCCTTGACATGACAAGAGACTGCACGAGCACCTGGACGGCCTCTTGGGTGAGAGAGTTCAGAGAGTTCTCGAATGAGACGGTGAGATCATGACGAGGACCTGTAGTTGCAGGGTTGCACTCTAGACCACTAAATGACTCTAAACCAATTATCCCACGAATGAACCCATTCATGCCCAACTAAACCAAATATAACAAAGAAAAATACCAAAAAAATGAAGAGAACATGTTCTGATTTGTGTAAACTTATAAACGTACATTTAGGATGAATGTGTAACAATATCTTTTTAGTTTACTTTATTCTTAATTGTATTGATATTTTCACATGTTTTGGGTAAAAATCTAACCAACAGACTGAAGTAAATTGTATAAATGAGATAAGTAAAAACTCACTTTTTAGCCAGGGTTTGACTGATTTAAAAAAAGAAATCTTCAGATTTGCCCGACGTGGCATCTCATGGACATGAATGGGTTAAGAGTGAGTCCTAAAAGTTGACTGAGTAGGACGACTGAACTGAACCATACTCCATTCAACCAGAACTGATCTAATACTTGAAACCGCTACTCACCAGACCTAAAAGTGTTGCTTTCAGTTTCAGTTTGACTGAAGATAAATTCTGCTAAACGGTGCCCTCTAAAGGACATGAAAGGACACTGCTAGAAATGATTTGTTATGAGTTGATGATAATAATGTTGCCTTGATCTTTACAGTAAAATTAGATCTGTTCATATATTGAATGTAAGAGGCTTTAATGTTCTCTTACTAGCACTCTTATTTTACCTCAGCTTGGCTTGTTTATGAACTGATTAGTTGGGTTTGGTGAGCAGGAAAAACATTAAATCAAGCAGGACAGGGGTCTTGTAGGACCACTGGGATCCACTGCACTGTGGGTAATAGGACTAGCAGCGCTGCTAGTATCAGCGCAACACACCACCACCACATCAGTGTTACTGCAGTGCTGAGAATGACCCACCTCCCACATAATAACTGCTCTGTGGGGGTCCTGTGAGGGTCCTGACCACTGAAGAACAGGGTAACAGAGTATCAGAGAAACAGATGGACTACAGTCTGTAACTGTAGAACTACAGAGTGAAACTGTGGACAATGAGTGTAGCAACAAGGAGGTGGTTCAGAAGAAGTGGCCGGTCAGCGTACATATCCAATATAGAGCTACTGTCCACAAGAGGGCGCTGAGAAATCTTTGTCGTTGCTGCCATGCGAATGTCATAAAACTAAGCACGAGTTAATGCCTTCTGATATTAATGCTTACAGGTATGCTACTAAAAATTTTAATGCTTAAAAGTTTGCTACTAAAAATATTAATGCTTAAAAGTATGCTACTAAAAATATTAATGCTTAAAAGTATACTACTAAAAATATTAATGCTTAAAAGTATGCGACTAAGAATATTAATGCTTAAAAGTATGTTACTAAGAATATTAATGCTTAAAAGTATGCTACTAAAAATATTAATGCTTAAAAGTATGTTACTAAGAATATTAATGCTTAAAAGTATGTTACTAAGAATATTAATGCTTAAAAGTATGTTACTAAGAATATTAATGCTTAAAAGTATGCTACTAAAAATATTAATGCTTAAAAGTATGCTACTAAAAATTTTAATGCTTAAAAGTATGCTACTAAAAATATTAATGCTTAAAAGTATGCTACTAAAAATATTAATGCTTAAAAGTATACTACTAAAAATATTAATGCTTAAAAGTATGCTACTAAGAATATTAATGCTTAAAAGTATTTTACTAAGAATATTAATGCTTAAAAGTATGCTATTAAAAATATTAATGCTTAAAAGTATGCTACTAAAAATATTAATGCTTAAAAGTATGTTACTAAGAACATTAATGCTTAAAAGTATGCTACTAAAAATATTAATGCTTAAAAGTATGCTACTAAAAATATTAATGCTTAAAAGTATGTTACTAAGAATATTAATGCTTAAAAGTATGCTACTAAAAATATTAATGCTTAAAAGTATGCTCCAAAAAATATTAATGCTTAAAAGTATGTTACTAAGAATATTAATGCTTAAAAGTATGCTACTAAAAATATTAATGCTTAAAAGTATGCTACTAAAAATATTAATGCTTTAAAGTATGTTACTAAGAATATTAATGCTTTAAAGTATGCTACTAAAAATATTAATGCTTTAAAGTATGTTACTAAGAATATTAATGCTTAAAAGTATGCTACTAAAAATATTAATGCTTAAAAGTATGCTACTAAAAATATTAATGCTTTAAAGTCCATCCATCCATCCATCCATCCATCATCTTCCGCTTCTCCGGGGTTCGGGTCGCGGGGGCAGCATCCTGAGCAATGAAGCCCAGACCTCCCTTTCCCCAGCCACTTCCACTAGCTCCCTGGGAGGGATTCCGAGGCGCTCCCAGGCCAGCTGGGCGATATAGTCACGCCAGCGTGTCCTGGGTCTTCCCCGGGGTCTCCTCCCCGGCGGACTTGCCTGTGACACCTCCTAAGGGAGGCGTCCAGGAGGCATCCTAACAAGATGCCCGAACCACCTCAACTGGCTCCTCTCGACGTGAAGAAGCAGCGGCTCTACTCCAAGTCCCTCCCGGATGACCGAACTTCTCACCCTATCTCTAAGGGAGAGTCCAGCCACCCTGCGGAGGAAACTCATTTCAGCCGCTTGTATTCGCGATCTCGTTCTTTCGGTCATTACCCAAAGCTCATGACCATAGATGAGGGTGGGAACGTAGATCGACCAGTAAATCGAGAGCCTTGCCTTATGGCTCAGCTCTTTCTTTACCACAACAGACCGGTAAAGAGCCCGCATCACTGCTGACCCAGCACCAATCCGCCTGTCAATCTCCCGCTCCCTTGTACCATCACTCGTGAACAAGACCCCGAGATACTTAAACTCCTCCACTTGAGGCAAGAGCTCGTCCCCGACCCAGAGAGGGCTCTCCACCCTTTCCCGCGTGAGAACCATGGCCTCGGATTTGGAGGTACTGATCCTCATCCCGGCCGCTTCACACTCGGCTGCAAACCGATCCAGTGAGAGCTGAAGTTCACGGCCTGATGTCCCCAATAGGACCACATCATCTGCAAACAGCAGCGATGTGACCCTGAGGTCACCAAACCGGACACCCTCCATCCCCTGACTGCGCCTAGAAATTCTATCCATAAAAATTATGAATAGAATCGGTGACAAAGGGCAGCCCTGACGGAGTCCAACTCTCACTGGGAAAAAGTCTGACTTACTGCCGGCCATGCGAACCAAACTCCTGCTTTGTTTGTACAGGGCCTGAATGGCTCGTAGCAAAGAGCTATGTACCCCGTACTCCCGAAGCACCTCCCACAGAATAGCCCGGGGAACACAGTCGAATGCCTTCTCCAAATCCACAAAGCACATGTGGACTGGTTGGGCAAACTCCCATGAACCCTCGAGAATCCTGGAGAGGGTAAAGAGTTGGTCCAGTGTTCCACGACCAGGGCGGAACCCGCACTGCTCCTCCTGAATCTGAGGTTCGACTATAAGCCGGACTCTCTTCTCCAGTACCCTTGTATAGACCTTACTAGGGAGGCTGAGGGTGTGATTCCCCTGTAGTTGGAACACACCCTCCGGTCCCCCTTTTTAAAAAGAGGCACCACCACGGGGGTGGTGCCACTTGATTGGCAGACTGGGGTGTCTGCCAATCAAGTGGCACCACCCCCGATGTCCACGCAATGTTGAACAGGCGTGTCAGCCAAGACAGCCCCACAACATCCAGAGCCTTGAGGAACTTGGGACGGATCTCATCCACCCCTGCAGCCCTGCCACCAAGGAGCTTTTTAACTACCTTAGCGACTTCGGCCTCAGTAATGGACAAGCCTATTCCCGTGTCCCCAGACTCTGCCTCCTCACTGGAGAACGTGTTGGTGGGATTGAGAAGGTCCTCAAAGTATTCCTTCCACCGCCCAATGACGTCTTCAGTCGAAGTCAGCAGCACACCATCTCCACTATATACAGTGCTAGTGGCACACTGCTTTCCCCTTCTGAGTCGCCTGACGGTTTGCCAGAATCTTTTCGGAGCTGACTTAAAGTCACTTTCCAAGGCCTCACCGAACTCTTCCCACACCCGGGTTTTTGCCTTGGCAACGACTGAAGCCGCAGATCGCTTGGCCTGTCGATACCTGCCAGCTGCCTCTGGTGTCCTACAGGCCAACCATGTCCGGTAGGACTCCTTCTTCAGCTTGACGGCATCTCTCACCTGGGGTGTCCACCACCGGGTTCGAGGATTACCGCCCCGACAGGCACCAACTACCTTGCGACCACAGCTACAGTCAGCCGCTTCAACAATGGAGGAGCGGAACATGGCCCATTCTGAGTCAATGTCCCCCACCTCCCCCAATATCTGGTCAAAGTTCTGACGGAGGTGTGAGTTGAAGATCAATCTGACAGGTTCTTCTGCTAGACGTTCCCAGCAAACCCTCACTATATGTTTGGGTTTGCCTGGTCTGACTGGCATCTTCCCCCACCACCTGATCCAACTCACCACCAGGTGGTGATCAGTTGACAGCTCAGCTCCTCTCTTTACCCGAGTGTCCAAAACACATGACCGCAAGTCCACTGACACGACTACAAAGTCAATCATTGAACTGCGGCCTAGGGTGTCCTGGTGCCATGTGCACTTATGGACATCCTTGTGTTCAAACATGGTGTTCGTTATGGACAAACTGTGGTTTGCACAGAAGTCCAAAAACTGAACACCACTTGGGTTCAGATCAGAGAGGCCATTCCTCCCAATCACACCCCTCCAGGTCTTACTGTCGTTGCCCACGTGAGTGTTGAAGTCCCCCAGTAGGACAATCGAGTCTCCAGGAGGAGCACTTTCAAGCACCCCTTCCAAGGACTCTATGAAGGCTGGGTATTCTGAACTGCTGTTCGGTGCATAAGCACAGACAACAGTCAGGACCCGTTCCCCAACCCGAAGGCGTAGGGAAGCTACCCTCTCGTCCACCGGGGAAAACCCCAACATACAGGCGCCGAGTCGAGGGGCTATGAGAAAACCCACACCTGCCCGCCGCCTCTCACCATGGGCAACTCCAGAAAAGAAAAAAGTCCAGCCCCTCTCAAGGAGATTGGACCCAGAGCCCAAGCTGTGTGTTGAGGTGAGCCCGACTATATCTAGCCGGTATCTCTTGACCTCGCGCACCAACTCAGGCTCCTTCCCCGCCAGTGAGGTAACGTTCCAAGTTCCAAAAGCCAGTTTCAGCAACCGAGGATCAGAACGCCAAGGCCCACGCCTTCGGACACTGCCCGATCCACAATGCACCGCACCCCTACTACTGCCCCTCCCATCGGTGGTGGGTCGATGGGAGGGGGGATTCATGTAGTTCCTTCGGGCTGTGCCCGGCCGGGCACCATGAGTGAATGCCCGGCCACCAGACGCTCGCTGGCGAGCCCCTCCCCCAGGCCTGGCTCCAGGGTGGGGCCCCGGTAACCCTGATCCGGGCAGGGTACACAAGTCCTGCTTTGTTGTCCTCATAGGGGTGGTTATGGATCACACTTTGTCTGGCCTGTCACCTAGGACCAGTTTGCCATGGGAGACCCTACCAGGAGCTTTTGCTCCAGACAACATAGCTCCTAGGGTCCTTCAAGCACACAAACCTCTCCACCACGATAAGGTGGTGATCCATGGAGAGGAATGCTTTAAAGTATGCTACTAAAAATGTAAAAATCCACACTACATTTCTCTGCACTCTACACTCCAAACTCTATCATAGCAGCATTTGTGGTGAATCAACTCCATACACCTTATTATACATTAAACATACGTACATTTATTTGTGGGTGTAGTGTCCCAATGGGTCATTATTACTTCACTCCGAACATATTTAGTGATAAAATCTACAACAAATCAATTAAAAATACCCAAAGTGGAGGGGACTTTTGTCAATGCTGCAAAAATTCAGCCATGGGTTTCAACGTTCACCACTATTTTAGCTTGACTCACACAAAGGCCTCTTTTACTTCATTACACTCAATGGGTGCAGCTCCAGTCTTGCAACACCAGCAACTACTCACCACCCAACACACCTGATCAGCTTGTTTTCAAGCCCTTGAGCTGGATCAGGTGGTTTGGAGCAGGATGGAGATGAGTTTACAGGTTCACACACACACACACACACACACACACACACACACACACACACACACACACACACACACACACACACTATTATATTTAAAGCATATAGTCGTATGCCAAAGTTTGAACACCCCCAGCAGAAATGACGTTTTGTTCATTTTTGAAGTTAAAATAACACATTTTCTGTTATTTTACTCCACTGTTTGCTCTTATTTCTTGAGGTTAACACATTGAAAAACATTTTTTAAAATAAATATCAACCTAACATTTGCACAGACCACATTTTTTTTTCTCTAATATGTTAAATTAGGCAAATTAACAGTTATTGGGTATTAAAATTTGCAGAAGTGTCAAGCTATAATATGTCACCTGGGGTGTGCAAACTTTTTCAGACAGCTGTATAAATTAGTACAATTGAAATATTACATGCATAATATTGTATCCATATATGCTTGTGTGTTACAGACTTCACTAATATTTAATATAATACAGTTGTTTTAAAAGGCATAAAGAAAATTCTATGATTTTTGAAAGCCATGGATGCAATTTACTCAAAATATCCCCAAAATCCAAACCACATCCCTCCCAAGAAAGGAAAAAAGGTCATATTTTTAAGGTAATATAGTTCCTAAGACAGTTTTAAATGGCAAAAACCATGAAAGTATATCTACCAGATCAATGCATGGATCTTTGAAGGTTAACAATAAGAAATAACAGTTGGATTAGTAACAATATGAATAACAAGGATGCTATACTACCTTCGGCCCTCAGACCTCCTGAGAGCTCTCTGTCCACTCTGATATCAGAAGTTCTGCAGTGTTTTACTAAGTTTGTCATTTCTTCTTTTCTGGATTGCTCTGTGTATCTCTGTGGAAAGAACCACTGCGTACTGACACCTGCTGGCCGAGTAAGAGCCAGTGAAGCAGTGAAGCAGAACCTGCAGATGCTACGTTGATGCTTACAAAAGTCAGAAACCCACCTTTCGTTTATTTCGTTTCCAGTCAAAATGGCCTTTAAGTGTGATTTTTTTCAGGAGGGATATTTTTATGGATACTAGACATAAGATAATCCACTTACACGAGGAAGGACACAGTCAAAGGAAAATTGGAGTTTCCAAAAGTAGAGTTTAAAAAATGACTTAAAGCCACAGAGAAAATGGGGCTCCTAACAACCACCTGGAAGAGCTGGTCGACTCCAAAGCTGCCCCCATTCAGATAAACAGCACTGAAAGCTTCCATCTCTGAGAGAGAGGAGAAGATCAAGCTGCTTCAGATCTTTCAGGGGTTTCTGTCCATCCTTCCACTGTGAGAAGACCACTCAGCGCTGTGGGTCTGAAAGGTGTGTAGCTGATCAAGAAGAACCTCACTGAGAAAAGGAGACATCAAACAAAGAAGCTGGACGATGGACTGACCACCCCAGAGTCCAGACCTCAACACCACTGAATGGGTTTGATCACTTCAGAAAATCAACCAGGTTCTGAGACCGAGCTTTGGAGGCGTGTCTGCAGGTTCTCTGAGGAGCTGAAAGTGAGACTCCAAAAATGAGTGGAGGCTGTAAGGAAGGTGAAGAGTGACTCACTGAAAAATGAAGAATTGTGTGTGTGTGTGTTTGTATGCATGTGTGTGTGTCTGTCTGTGTGTGTGTGTGTGTGTGTGTTTGAGTGTGTGTGTATGCGTGTGTGTGTGTTTGTATGCATCTGTGTGTGTGTGTGTGTGTGTGTGTATGTGTGTTTTTGTGTGTGCGTGTGTGTGTGTCTGTGTGTTTGAGTGTGTGTGTGTGTGTGTGTGTGTGTGTCTGTCTGTGTGTGTTTGTATGTGTCTGTGTGTGTGTGTGTCTGTCTGTGTGTGTGCATGTGTGTTTGTATGTGAGTGAGTGTGTGTGTGTGTGTGTCTGTGTGTGTTTGTATGTGTCTGTCTGTGTGTGTGTCTGTCTGTGTGTGTGTGTGTGTATGTGAGTGTGTGTGTGTCTGTGTGTGTGCATGTGTTTGAGTGTGTGTGTGTGTGTGTGTGTTTGAGTGTGTGTGTGTGTGTGTGTGTGTTTGTATGTGTCTGTCTGTGTGTGTGTGTGTGTGTGTGTCTGTGTGTGTATGCGTGTGTGTGTCTATGTGTGTGTTTGTATGCGTCTGTCTCTGTGTTTGAGTGTGTGTGTGTGTGTCTGTCTGTGTGTGTGTCTGTCTGTGTGTGTGTGTGTGTCTGTCTGTGTGTGTGTCTGTCTGTGTGTGTGCGTGTGTGTGTGTCTATGTGTGTTTGAGCGTGTGTGTGTGTTTGTATGTGTCTGTCTCTGTGTTTGAGTGTGTGTGTGTGTGTGTGTATGTGTGTGTGTGTGTGTATGTGTGTGTGTCTGTGTGTATGTGTGTTTGTATGTGAGTGTGTGATGTTAGCACTCAGCTCTGTGCTGTTTCACTCCTACGTTTCTGAACAATGAGGCTGTTTCTGCTAAAGCAAATGAAACACAGACCCTCTTCAGACAGACAGACAGACAGACAGACTGAGCCTCATCTCCGTCCTCACTGTCCCAACACAACACACAGTCCATTCACCCTCCAGCACTGCCAAACATCAGCTGTGACTGCAGAGAACAGACGCTTCTGACAGGTAATGCTGCTCTGTGTCTCACTCTAATGTGTTCTCGCTCTCTCTAGTGCCTGTGATTCATTCTGTCATTGGACTTTCATATGGGGGATGAATATAGATCCACCACCCAAATGTAAGTCATAGTCTGTTATACTGACCATCTTTACAGTACTTACCATATCACCACAACACCACTGACAACAGTGCTACTGAGTACTGGATTGGTAAGGATTAAAAGTATTAATAAAAGTACTTTTGTTTAAATTCTAACTCACAGTAGTCACCCAAGTGTAATACATGGTCTGCTGTACTGAAGAATATCAGTAGTTTGAATTCCACTGACGACACTCAGCTTTTCTAAATTATACAACATTTCAGTAGACAATTACAAAAATCCATGTTGTTATTATATTTCTTTTTTTTTTTTAATCTATTAATATTTCAACAGTAACACCACTGACACATCTGTTTCGGCAACACATGAAGCTTTTCAGGAATACATGTTTTTAAATTACATTTTGACCAAAAGTCTAATGTTTTAAATCGTATTTTTCACAGTGTAAACTTATGGCTTCAGACTTCATGACCACCTCAATGATAGAATCACCCAATAGCTTCAATGGGAATGAAAGGGCAGCTTCCGTGGATTATAAATGTTGGTCTTGCGATATTGTTGGAACGATCAGAGCATTTCAATTGTTGGCCGATTAAACAAGGTCCAGTCCCCTCGCCCCTCACCCCTACCACTTAGCCCCACTCCTCTGTTTTGCAGGCTTATGTCTAGGGGTAGGGTGTCCTGATTCTTGTTGCGATAGAGGGGTTCAGCGAAGGGTTTGGGCTACGTGAGGCTTTCCAGAGATACTCCAGAGTGACATGAGAAAAAACCTACAAACGTGAGAATTTTCTCCATTAGAAATGACAAAAAACACTATTAGATTAGTTCAGTGTCATTTTAATGTATTATGGTCCTTTTCTTCATAACGAGCATAAAGAAGCTGTAGTATTATGCTGATGTCTCGGGAGCTAACTAGCAAACTTTCCCATTCCACCTTAAAAGGTGCTGCAGTTACATTCTGGCTTCTCAGGCATCAGAACTGCTCTTCCATTTAAGGTGGAATGGGAAAATTCAAACGGGAAGCTGGCGAATATCTGACTTCAGCTTCATATCACTGAAGAACTAGGGGTGGGCAATAATAAATAATAGCCCAACTCTTTGAAGGCATACGATGCCCTAAATGTAACTAAAGCCCAGCAGTGAGGAGCTGAACATTCCCCTCCTCTGCTGTCCCTGTAGACTCCCTATTTATTTGAGGGTCCCATTTCAGAGAGAAGATGTCAACCACTACCCTGTAACTCCTGTTCCAGGGGGTAAGAAAACCACTCAAAAACAAGTGGTAGGGGCAAACTTAACAGATGTGCTTGGGCCTATGAGTACATCCAGGGAGGACCAAGGTGGTGTTGGGAGTCTTGCCCAAGGACTCTTATTGCTTGCGCTGGTGGGGGATTGAACCCCAGTCTACAACGTAGAAGGCAAAGGTGTTAACCACTACACTAACCAACCAGCAGGGGGGTGTGAGGAGGTTCAGGTCTGGAACTACACTGTTGACATCGCATTTGTCATTTTGTTGACATGGACCATATTTTCGAAAAGGTGTGAGAGAAATACACCGTGTTCTTTCTCCACCGTTCAGTCACTTCAAACGCTTTCTTTCAGACACGTTGAGATCATTTTGGAAAACCCGTTAAAAAAACACCATGTACACTGAATTGGCCAGACTTTAGCGTCACTGCTCTCTAAAGTATTTTCTTCTACCACTTCAATCCTGAAATAAAGCATTTCTTCTATTTCCGTCCAGATTCTACTGGAGAAACGTTTGGACTCTTTGTCTACAGACAAAAAACGTCTTGCAGGCTCTTCTACAAACCCACCCATGGCAACCACTGGTCTCCAGGTTCTGGGTCTGCTGCTGTCACTCACAGGTTGGGCAGGCGGGGCCCTGGTGTGCGCCGCCCCCTGGTGGCGGGTGTCTGCATTCGCCGGGGATGAGCTGGTGGTGTCCGAGGTGCTGTGGGAGGGTCTTTGGATGACCTGCCTGTCACAGTGGGGAAAGGTCCAGTGTAAGGTGTTCGACTCTGGCCTGGCTCTTTCAGGCTCTGCCCAACTGTGCCGTGGTCTGACCGTCCTGTCCCTCCTCCTCTGCCTGCTGGCCTTACCGTTGGCTGTGGCTGGCCTAAAGTGCACCCACTGCCTGGGTGACCAGCAGGGGCCCAAGGCCAGTCTGGTGCGAGCGGCTGCCGTACTCTTCGTCTTTGCTGCTGTGGTCTTCCTTCTTCCCATCACCTGGACTGCGTACGTGGTCATCCGAGACTTCTATGACCCCAACGTTGCGCCACCACTCAAACGCGAGCTAGGCCCTGCAATCTATCTCGGATGGATCGTGGCAGTGGTGATGCTGGTGGGCGGGGCTGTGCTCTACATGGGCTCCACCTCCACCAGTGCTCCACCCATTATTTCCAGCTCTGGGAGGAATAATCCAGAGCCTGCGACGATGGAGGACAAAGCAGCCAAGGCGTATGTGTGAGGGAGGTCGGCATGAGCTCCTGACATGGGACCGTTGGGACTAAAGAGATAGTTTGGTCAAAAGAGGCTAATTTACAGGATTTTCCCTTTAATGTAGCCGATCAGTCAAGACATGTTTGATGTTAGAAGTTTGGTTCTTTAGTTTTAGAGCTGGAGCTGCAGGGCTAAAGTAGCTAACAAGCAAGGAAAGCTTATAACCCACCAATTGGCGTCATGCAAACTGAGTTAAGTACTTTTTAATAGACGTGCTTATGATCTTTCTGATATGATGAGACACTGTGAGCTGTAAACATGGATTACAGTACATTAGCAGAGCTAGACACAGTAGAAATCTTAAGCCACTTCATTTTCGGTTTCTTTTATCCATGTGTATAGATAATAGTTTGTCGGCCTACAGTCAGTCTACAGCTTTCAGCTAAAGGGGGAATTTGTGTAGTATCACTTAAAAAAATTAGCCTTATAATATCAGATTGTTCGGAGCCTCAAATGTTTAGTTATGACTTTATTTATAGGGATCCAGGTCTAGGTTAATTAAACACTTGGTTGGTTTAATATGTGATATTTGTATTTAAAAACACTTACAAATGAAAGTGTGTTTCTATCGATTTACTTAAACTTCTTATTTATGTAAACAGTCACTGTACAGTACAAATAATGCGTAATTAGTGTGATTAGTGGGGAACTTTGACTATTACAGGCCTCAGTTTAGGCCTTAAACTGAAAACTTGGCCAAAAACCCAGTTCATTTCTGCTGGCACACCTAGGGGATTTCTAGTAGTATGTTAGCAATAAGCCAAATCTGGTGTGCAAGAATGTTTTTAGCACTTTCTTGATAGTGATGTACCTAGAACTTTCAAAAGGCCTAGAGCAGTGCTCACCAGCCCTTGTGCAGGAGATCTACCTTCCTGTGGAGTCTAGTGCCAACCACAGCCTGCCGCACCTACTCTAGCTAATGAACTTCTTTAGACGTCCGTTGGCTGGATCAGACGTGTCAAATTGAGGTCCAGAAAGTAAAAGTTCTTCCCAGGATTTTGTTCCAACAGGCTGGACAGCTCTGCTGGTGGTGTGATCTAACTAGAGAAGCCAGCCTGTTGGAACATAATTCTGGGAAGGACTTTTACTTTCTGGACCTGAATTTGACACCTCTGTGTATTAGTGTTAAGTAAAGTGGCAAAGTGGGCGCAACACTTTAGGTGCAGGTTGGAACTCAACTCTGTAGGAAAGTTGACCCTCCCTGAGGAGGGCTGGTGACCACCGGCCTGGAATGATATTCTTCTCACGAAGTTGGTCCCATTAACTGTGAATCAAAGTAGAGTATGAATGGCTGTTTCCACCATCGGTTCCTAGGTAATCTAACATGTAAGGCCTCTAGTCCAGCTCCTGGAGTCTTAACCATTCGCTTGGTTGTGTCTGCTTAGATACCACAGATGAAAAAGTCTTGATGACACGCATGTGGTTTGGCCATTAAATCATTAGGCCTCTCTGAAGGCCTGGAGGGCTCTAAGGGTTTCCCCATAGATTGGTATACAGTGTCTGGACCTGCTCTGATTGCTTCATACGGTTGTATGCAAAAGTTTGGGCACCCCTGGTCTGTGATCAAATGACATGTTTGTAAGTGAAAATGAGCCTTATGTAAGCCTTTTTTCACACGTTTTCACACGCAAATTTCACAATGAATGCGCCAAAGGAAATGGCCCAAAATTATTCGGACAAAATTTCTGGTTCCATTGACTTGCATTAAAAGTAAAGTATGTTTTTTCCTCCTCCTGTAAAGTTACACTTTTGGAGACATGGGGTTTTGTTAAGTTGCCTGTGGGCATTTAGGCAATTTCTTCTTCTATATATATGATTTTTTTTTTGCATGTAATAAACATGGATCTTTATAAGCGCAGCATTTATTTCATTTTGTGCAATGTTTTAAACATGAGGTCATGGTCACATGTTTATTTATGAGACATACGACACATTTTCAGCATTCTATGCATTTACAAACTGCAAGAAAAAACCTCGGCCACTTTGTGGGTTGAGCACACATGGCACGTGTGTGTGTTTATGTGTATAAGAGTGTGTGTGGTGGTTGGGGGGGGGGGGGGGGGTGGGGCAGCAGTCTGGACACAATACACACCACACAGTGCAGGGACAATACAGTGAGTGTGCTGTGGGTTTGTTATAAAGCACTGATGTCAGAATTATGGAAAAAATGTAAATTATAGCTCAAATGTAAATTATAGCTCACTCTGACCGTCTTCATAACACGCCCACGGACACAGTCACCATGGAGACGCAGGGTCAGGGCGGGTTTAACAGTGATCTTCATTTAGACAGATTACAAAACTCTGCCAGCTGTTGATTGTTTTGACCAGCTTTATTTTTGACAGAAAGCGAAAGGCAATAGTTGTTGGTAATTCAACACTGCAGTACTGCATGTGTCCACATGGTGGCAGCAGGCACTAAATAAGCCAAAGCTAAGACTAAGGATCTACTGAAATATTCAAAGCCCTTCCAAATGAAACAAATATTGTCACCTGATTTCTGCGTAATTAAATGGTTTAGATGTAAACAGAGTCTTTCAGAGCGGTTAGGTGTGGAATGTACTGTTCTAGAGAAACTCACAGAGTCAGAATTGTGCACAGTGGTGGTGATAGGAACCAGACGTCCACCTCTAAAAGCTCCCTCACAGAGAAATGAAATGTAGGAAAGTCCGCTACCATCTCCTTGGTCTTGGCAGTGTTCAGAAGCAGGTTGCTCCCACGGCACCACTCCACCAAGTCCTTCACCAGGGGGTTGTACTCCCCCTCCTGCCCTCCCCTTACACAAGCCACGATGGCAGTGAAACCAAAAACTTCTGCAGAGCAGATCTGGTGCTTTGATGTGTGAAGAGGGGGTAGAGGGGGTCGTGATGTCTGTGCTGTCAGCGTCTCGGAGGGTGACATGAATATCAGTAGGAGCAGATGAGGTGTTGATGTCCAGGCAGACAGAGACTGGAGTGCCAGGAGCTGAGAAGAGGGACGGTGTAGCGGTGACTGCTGGACCTGCAGGTTTTGTGGAGATCTGAACAGGGCAGTCAAACTGGTTTAAGGTTATGTTGAACTCATTGGCTCTCTCTGTGTCACTGTCCAACACACTCTCCGTCCTCTGACTACAGCCTGTAATGGTCTTCATACCATTCCATACCTCCCTCATGTTATTCTCCCTTAACTTCTGCTCCACCTTCATCCTGTAGGACTCCTTGGCCTCTCGCAAGTGAACTGTGAGCTCCATCTGTACGCTCCTAAGCTCCTGCTGGTTGTTGTTCTTAAAGGCTCTCTGCTTCTTGTTCAGCAGGCCTTTGACATGGCTGGTTATCCAGGGCTGCACAGCAGCACACAGTTTTCACAGGAACAACAACGTCCATGCAAAGGTTCAAGTAGTCCATCACGCAGTGTGTAATCACCTTCAATGTCCTTCCCATATGATTCAATATCTCCTAAAAATTATTCAGAAACTACTGCAAATTATTGAGTTACTGCTATAAATTACACCATAATCGCTATGAATTATACAATATCTGCTTTAAACTATGCATACACTAATTTTATGTAGTAACTACTCTGAATTATTCTGTATGAATTGTTCTGCAACCACAATGAATTATTCAGTATAAATGATCCAATAACTACTCTAATTCTATAAGTATTATAATTATTCAGAAACTACCATAAATTATTCGGTATAAATTATTCCTGTAACTGTTCTAAATTATTCAGTATAAAGTACTAACTACTCTAAATTATTCAGTATAAATAATTCAGTATAAATTATTCAGTATAAATGACTAACTACTCTAAATTATTCAGTATAAATGACTAACTACTCTAAATTATTCAGTATAAATAATTCAGTATAAATTATTCAGTATAAATGACTAACTACTCTAAATTATTCAGTATAAATTACTAACTACTCTAAATTATTCAGTATAAATAATTCAGTATAAATTATTCAGTATAAATTACTAACTACTCTAAATTATTCAGTATAAATAATTCAGTATAAATTATTCAGTATAAATGACTAACTACTCTAAATTATTCAGTATAAATAATTCAGTATAAATTACTAACTACTCTAAATTATTCAGTATAAATAATTCAGTATAAATAATTCAGTATAAATTATTCAGTATAAATTATTCAGTATAAATGACTAACTACTCTAAATTATTCAGTATAAATTACTAAATACTCTAAATTATTCAGTATAAATAATTCAGTATAAATTATTCAGTAACTACTAACTACAAATTATTGAGTAACTATTAAAATTATTGAGTAACTACTACAAATTATTTGGTATGAATTATTTAGTAACTGTGACGCTGGAGAGCGATGATGAGGCAGACACATATGTGAAGAGAAGTGAGGTTTATTAGGGGCAAATCCAGAATCAGGGTCAAAACGATCGAGGGTCACAGAGCCAACACGGACAGATCGGGGAACAGACATGACAAACAGAAACACAGACTAAACACACAACGGCCAGCAGAACAAACACCCACCAATACAATACAAAGACTAGCAAACAACTAAGGAAAAACACAGGTCTTAAATACAGAGACAACGAGGGTTAATAC